>NW_023995034.1:0-169990 GCF_015586225.1 Lucilia sericata
TAAAAAGTCAACTGAATAATGAAATCTTGTAATTTACTGACCAGTTGAGTTTTTTAGGCCATTTTTCTAAAAAGTCAACTGAATAATGAAATATTTCACAAATCTTGCTATTACTGAACAGTCTAGAAACATTAAGTTACAAATTTAAAAAAAATGCAAATATTTCTCAAAATCTCTATAAAAAGTAGAAATATCTTGCAAGTTTGCAAAAAGTCAACTGAATAATGAAATCTTGTAATTTACTGACCAGTTGAGTTGTTTAGGCCATTTTTCTAAAAAGTCAACTGAATAGTGAAATATTTAACAAAATCTTCTAATTTCTCAACTATTTTTCTACAAAGTCAACCAAATATAGTGAAATATTTCATAAAATCGTGCAATTTACTGAAGTCAACTAAATATTTCACAAAATCTTGCAATTTTCTGAACAGTCTTAAATTCAGTTACAAATTTAGATATAAAGTAGAAATATCTTGTAAATTTCTAAAAAGTAGAAATATCTTGAAAATGTTCTAGAAACAATATACAATCAATACAACCAGTTTAACAAAAAATTCAAAGATTTCACAAAATCTATATCAAAAGTAGAAATATCTTGCAAATTTGTAAAAAGTCAACTGAATAGTCACAAAAGTAGAAATATCTTGAAAATGTCAACTGGATAATGAAATCTTGTATTTTACTAGTAGAAATATCTTGAAAATGTCTAGAAAGTCAACTGAATAATGAAATATTGTATTGTAATTTACTGAACAGTTGAGTTTTAGGACATTTTTCTAAAAAGTCAATTGAATAGTGAATATTTCACAAATCTTCTCATTTTGTCCTAGTTTTTCTAGAAAGTCAGCCAAATAGTGATAGATTTCACTAGCAAATTTCTATTTTGCTAATTTCTAGAAAGTCAACGAAAGATTTCACAAAATATATATAAAAAGTAGAAATATCTTGCAAATTTATCAAACGTGAACTGAATAGTGAAATATTTTACAAAATCTTCTAATTTATCAACGATTTTTTCTAGCATGTCACCCAAATAGTGAAATATTTCACAAAATCTTGCAATTTACTGAACAGTCTAGAAACAGTATTACATTAAGTTACAATTTAAAAAAAATGCAAAGATTTCTCAAAATCTCTATAAAAAGTAGAAATATCTTGCAAATTTGTAGAAAGTCAACTGAATAATGAAATCTTGTAATTTACTGACCAGTTGAGTTTTAGGCCCATTTTTCTTAAAAGTCAACTGAATAGTGAAATATTTCACAAAATCTTCTAATTTCTCAACTATTTTCTACAAAGTCAACCAAATAGTGAAATATTTCATAAAATCGTGCAATTTACTGAAGTCAACTAAATGTTTCACAAAATCTTGCAATTTTCTGAACTGTCTTAAATTCAGTTACAAATTTAAAAAAAATTAAAAGATTTCTCAAAATCTCTATATAAAGTAGAAATATCTTGAAAATGTTCTAGAAACAATATTACAATCAATACAACCAGTTTAACAAAAAATTCAAAGATTTCACAAAATCTATATCAAAAGTAGAAATATCTTTCAAATTTATAAAAAGTCAACTGCATAGTGAAATATTTTACAAATTTTCTTTTTTTGTCCTAGTTTTTCTAGAAAGGTCAGCCAAATAGTGATAGATTTCACTAGCAAATTTCTATTTTGCAAATTTCTAAAAAAGTCAACGAAAATTTCACAAAATATATATAAAAAGTAGAAATATCTTGCAAATTTATAAAACGTGAACGGAATAGTGAAATATTTCACAAAATCTTCTAATTTGTCAACATTTTTTTCTAGACTGTCAACCAAATAGTGAAATATTTCACAAAATCTTGCAATCTACTGAAGTCAACTTATTTCATTTCTTTTATAAAGTTAAATAGTGAAATATTTCACAAAATCTTGCAATTTACTGAACAGTCTAGAAACAGTATTACATTAAGTTACAAATTTAAAAAAAATGCAAAGATTTCTCAAAATCTCTATAAAAAGTAGAAATATTTTTTTAATTTATTTCACAAAAGTAGAAATATCTTGAAAATGTCTAAAAAGTCAACTGAATAATGAAATCTTCTAATAAAACTGAATAGTGCAATATTTCATAAAAACTTCTAAGATTTCACAAAATCTATATCAAAAGTAGAAATTTGTAAAAAGTCAACTGAATAGTCACAAAAGTAGAAATATCTTGAAAATGTCAACTGGATAATGAAATCTTGTAATTTACTAGTAGAAATATATTGAAAATGTCTAGAAAGTCAACTGAATAATGAAATCTTGTATTGTAATTTACTGAACAGTTGAGTTTTAGGACATTTTTCTAAAAAGTCAATTGAATAGTGAAATATTTCACAAAATCTTCTCATTTTGTCCTAGTTTTTCTAGAAAGTCAGCCAAATAGTGATAGATTTCACTAGCAAATTTCCATTTTGCTAATTTCTAGAAAGTCAACGAAAGATTTCACAAAATATATATAAAATCTTGCAAATTTTTAAAACTTGAACTGAATAGTGAAATATTTTACAAAATCTTCTAATTTATCAACGATTTTTTCTAGCATGTCACCCAAATAGTGAAATATTTCACAAAATCTTGCAATTTACTGAACAGTCTAGAAACAGTATTACATTAAGTTACAAGTTTAAAAAAAATGCAAAGATTTCTCAAAATCTCTATAAAAGTAGAAATATCTTGCAAATTTGTAGAAAGTCAACTGAATAATGAAATCTTGTAATTTACTAACCAGTTGAGTTTTAGGCCATTTTTCTAAAAAGTCAACTGAATAGTGAAATATTTCACAAAATCTTCTAATTTCTCAACTATTTTTCTACAAAGTCAACCAAATAGTGAACTATTTCATAAAATCGTGCAATTTACTGAAGTCAACTAAATATTTCATAAAATCTTGCAATTTTCTAAACAGTCTTAAATTCAGTTACAACTTATTACAACAATCTCTATATAAAGTAGAAATATCTTGTAAATTTCTAAAAAGTTGATATGTCTTGAAAATGTTCTAGAAACAATATTACAATCAATACAACCAGTTTAACAAAAAATTATAAGATTTCACAAAATCTATATCAAAAGTAGAAATATCTTGCAAATTTGTAAAAAGTCAACTGAATAGTCACAAAAGTAGAAATATCTTGATAATGTCATAATAATGAAATCTTGTAATTTACTAGTAGAAATATCTTGATAATGTCAACATAATAATGAAATCTTGTAATTTACTAGTAGAAATATCTTGAAAATGTCTAGAAAGTCAACTGAATAATGAAATCTTGTATTGCAATTTACTGAACAGTTGAGTTTTAGGACATTTTTCTAAAAAGTCAATTGAATAGTGAAATATTTCACAAAATCTTCTTATTTTGTCCTAGTTTTTCTAGAAAGTCAGCCAAATAGTGATAGATTTCACTAGCAAATTTCTATTTTGCTAATTTTTAAAAAGTCAACGAAAGATTTCACAAAATATATATAAAAGTAGAAATATCTTGCAAATTTATAAAACGTGAACGGTATAGTGAAATATTTCACAAAATCTCCTAATTTGTCAACAATTTTTTCTAGAATGTCAACCAAATAGTGAAATATTTCACAAAATCTTGCAATTTACTGAACAGTCTAGAAACAGTATTACATTAAGTTACAAATTTAAAAAAATGCAAAGATTTCTCAAAATCTCTATAAAAAGTAGACATATCTTGCAAATTTGTAAAAAGTCAACTCAATTGTCACAAAAGTAGAAATATCTTGAAAATGTCTAAAAAGTCAACTGAATGGTCATTTATTTCACAGAAGTAGAAATAACTTGAAACTGTTCTAGAGACAATATTACAGTCAGTTTCCAGTTCAACAAAAAAATGCAAAGATTTCACAAAATCTGTATAAAAAGTAGAAATACCTTGCAAATTTATAAAAAGTCAACTGCATAGTGAAATATTTTACAAAATATTCTAATTGTCAACGATTTTTTCTAGAAAGTCAACCAAATAGTGAAATATTTCACAAAGCCTTGCAATTTCCTGAAGTCAACTTATTTCATTTCTTTTATAAAGTTAAATAGTGAAATATTTCACAAAATCTTGCAATTTACTGAACAGTCTAGAAACAGTATTACATTAAGTTACAAATTTAAAAAAATGCAAAGATTTCTCAAAATCTCTATAAAAAGTAGAAATATTTTTTTTAATTTATTTCACAAAAGTAGAAATATCTTGAAAATGTCTAAAAAGTCAACTGAATAATGAAATCTTCTAATAAAACTGAATAGTGCAATATTTCATAAAAACTTATATTTTTTCAACTATTTTTTCTACAAAGTCAACCAAATAGTGAAATATATCACAAATCGTGCAATTTACTGAACAGTCTTAAATTCGGTTACAAATTAAAAAAAATGCAAAGATTTCTCAAAATCTCTATATAAAGTAGAAATATCTTGTAAATTTCTAAAAAGTCAACGGAATAGTCATTTATTTCACAAAAGTAGAAATATCTTGAAAACGTTCTAGAAACAATCTTACAATCAGTTTCCAGTCCATATAAAAAGTAGAAATATCTTGCAAATTTATAAAAAGTCAACTGCATAGTGAAATATTATACAAAATCTTATAATTTGTCAACGATTTTTTGTAGAAAGTCAACCAAATAGTGCAATATTTCATAAAATCGTCCAATTTACTGAAGTCGACTAAATAGAGACTTATTTCATTTCTTTTATAAAGTCACACACACAAATAGTGAAATATTTCACAAAATCTTGCAAGTTACTGAACAGTCTAGAAGTTCCAAATTTAAAAAAAATCCAATGATTTCTCAAAATCTCTATAAAAAGTAGAAATATCTTGCAAATTTGCAACAAGTCAACTATTTCACAAAAGTAGAAATATCTTGAAAATGTCAACTGAATAATGAAATCTTGTAATTTACTAGTAGAAATATCTTGAAAATGTCTAGAAGAAGTCAACTGTGAAATATTTCACAAAATCTTCTAATTTCTCAACTATTATTCTACAAAGTCAACTAAATAGTGAAATATTTCATGAAATCGTGCAATTTACTGAAGTCAACTAATTAGAGACTTATTTCATTTATTTTATAAAGACACCCAAATAGTGAAATATTTCACAAAATCTTGGAATTTACTGAACAGTCTTAAACTCAGTTATAACTTTAAAAAAAATGAAAAGATTTCTCAAAATCTCTATATAAAGTAGAAATATCTTGTAAATTTCTAAAAAGTAGAAATATCTTGAAAATGTTCTAGAAACAATATTACAATCAATACAACCAGTTTAACAAAAAATTCAAAGATTTCACAAAATATATATCAAAAGTAGAAATATCTTTCAAATTTATAAAAAGTCAACTGCATACTGAAATATTTCACAGAATTTTCTTATTTTGTTCTAGTTTTTCTAGAAAGTCTGCCAAATAGTGATAGATTTCACTAGCAAATTGCTATTTTGCAAATTTATAAAAAGTCAACGAAAGAAATAAATCTCGCAATTTACTGAACAGTCTTAAATTCAGTTACAAATTTTAAAAAAAAATGAAAAGATTTCTCAAAATCTCTATATAAAGTAGAAATATCTTGTAAATTTCTAACAAGTAGAAATATATTGAAAATGTTCTAGAAACAATATTACAATCAATACAACCAGTTTAACAAAAAATTCAAAGATTTCACAAAATCTTTATCAAAAGTAGAAATATCTTGAAAATGTCTAGAAAGTCAACTGAATAATGAGATCTTGTATTGTAATTTACTGAACAGTTGAGTTTTAGGACATTTTTCTAAAAAGTCAATTGAATAGTGAAATATTTCACAAAATCTTCTCATTTTGTCCTAGTTTTTCTAGAAAGTCAGCCAAATAGTGATAGATTTCACTAGCAAATTTCTATTTTGCTAATTACTAGAAAGTCAACAAAAGATTTCACAAAATCAAATTTAAAAAAAATGCAAAGATTTCTCAAAATCTCTATAAAAAGTAGAAATATCTTGCAAGTTTGCAAAAAGTCAACTGAATAATGAAATCTTGTAATTTACTGACCAGTTGAGTTTTAGGCCATTTTTCTAAAAAGTCAACTGAATAATGAAATATTTCACAAATCTTGCTATTTACTGAACAGTCTAGAAACATTAAGTTACAAATTTAAAAAAATGCAAATATTTCTCAAAATCTCTATAAAAAGTAGAAATATCTTGCAAGTTTGCAAAAAGTCAACTGAATAATGAAATCTTGTAATTTACTGACCAGTTGAGTTTTAGGCCATTTTTCTAAAAAGTCAACTGAATAATGAAATATTTCACAAATCTTGCTATTAAAAAAAATGCAAATATTTCTCAAAATCTCTATAAAAAGTAGAAATATCTTGCAAGTTTGCAAAAAGTCAACTGAATAATGAAATCTTGTAATTTACTGACCAGTTGAGTTTTAGGCCATTTTTCTAAAAAGTCAACTGAATAGTGAAATATTTATCTTCTAATTTCTCAACTATTTTTCTACAAAGTCAACCAAATAGTGAAATATTTCATAAAATCGTGCAATTTACTGAAGTCAACTAAATATTTCATAAAATCTTGCAATTTTCTAAACAGTCTTAAATTCAGTTACAACTTATTACAACAATCTCTATATAAAGTAGAAATATCTTGTAAATTTCTAAAAAGTAGATATGTCTTGAAAATGTTCTAGAAACAATATTACAATCAATACAACCAGTTTAACAAAAAATTCAAAGATTTCACAAAATCTATATCAAAAGTAGAAATATCTTGCAAATTTGTAAAAAGTCAACTGAATAGTCACAAAAGTAGAAATATCTTGAAAATGTCAACATAATAATGAAATCTTGTAATTTACTAGTAGAAATATCTTGAAAATGTCTAGAAAGTCAACTGAATAATGAAATCTTGTATTGCAATTTACTGAACAGTTGAGTTTTAGGACATTTTTCTAAAAAGTCAATTGAATAGTGAAATATTTCACAAAATCTTCTTATTTTGTCATAGTTTTTCTAGAAAGTCAGCCAAATAGTGATAGATTTCACTAGCAAATTTTTAAAAAGTCAACGAAAGATTTCACAAAATATATATAAAAAGTAGAAATATCTTGCAAATTTATAAAACGTGAACGGTATAGTGAAATATTTCACAAAATCTTCTAATTTGTCAACAATTTTTTCTAGAATGTCAACCAAATAGTGAAATATTTCACAAAATCTTGCAATTTACTGAACAGTCTAGAAACAGTATTACATTAAGTTACAAATTTAAAAAAAATGCAAAGATTTCTCAAAATCTCTATAAAAAGTAGACATATCTTGCAAATTTGTAAAAAGTCAACTCAATTGTCACAAAAGTAGAAATATCTTGAAAATGTCTAAAAAGTCAACTGAATGGTCATTTATTTCACAGAAGTAGAAATAACTTGAAACTGTTCTAGAGACAATATTACAGTCAGTTTCCAGTTCAACAAAAAAATGCAAAGATTTCACAAAATCTGTATAAAAAGTAGAAATACCTTGCAAATTTATAAAAAGTCAACTGCATAGTGAAATATTTTACAAAATCTTCTAATTGTCAACGATTTTTTCTAGAAAGTCAACCAAATAGTGAAATATTTCACAAAGCCTTGCAATTTCCTGAAGTCAACTTATTTCATTTCTTTTATAAAGTTAAATAGTGAAATATTTCACAAAATCTTGCAATTTACTGAACAGTCTAGAAACAGTATTACATTAAGTTACAAATTTAAAAAAATGCAAAGATTTCTCAAAATCTCTATAAAAAGTAGAAATATTTTTTTAATTTATTTCACAAAAGTAGAAATATCTTGAAAATGTCTAAAAAGTCAACTGAATAATGAAATCTTCTAATAAAACTGAATAGTGCAATATTTCATAAAAACTTCTATTTTTTCAACTATTTTTTCTACAAAGTCAACCAAATAGTGAAATATATCACAAAATCGTGCAATTTACTGAACAGTCTTAAATTCGGTTACAAATTAAAAAAAATGCAAAGATTTCTCAAAATCTCTATATAAAGTAGAAATATCTTGTAAATTTCTAAAAAGTCAACGGAATAGTCATTTATTTCACAAAAGTAGAAATATCTTGAAAACGTTCTAGAAACAATCTTACAATCAGTTTCCAGTCCATATAAAAAGTAGAAATATCTTGCAAATTTATAAAAAGTCAACTGCATAGTGAAATATTATACAAAATCTTATAATTTGTCAACGATTTTTTGTAGAAAGTCAACCAAATAGTGAAATATTTCATAAAATCGTCCAATTTACTGAAGTCGACTAAATAGAGACTTATTTCATTTCTTTTATAAAGTCACACACACAAATAGTGAAATATTTCACAAAATCTTGCAATTTACTGAACAGTCTAGAAGTTCCAAATTTAAAAAAATCCAATGATTTCTCAAAATCTCTATAAAAAGTAGAAATATCTTGCAAATTTGCAAAAAGTCAACTGATTAGTCATATATTTCACAAAAGTAGAAATATCTTCAAAATGTCAACTGAATAATGAAATCTTGTAATTTACTAGTAGAAATATCTTGAAAATGTCTAGAAAGTCAACTGTGAAATATTTCACAAAATCTTCTAATTTCTCAACTATTATTCTACAAAGTCAACTAAATAGTGAAATATTTCATAAAATCGTGCAATTTACTGAAGTCAACTAAATAGAGACTTATTTCATTTATTTTATAAAGTCACCCAAATAGTGAAATATTTCACAAAATCTTGCAATTTACTGAACAGTCTTAAATTCAGTTACAACTTTAAGAAAAATGAAAAGATTTCTCAAAATCTCTATATAAAGTAGAAATATCTTGTAAATTTCTAAAAAGTAGATATGTCTTGAAAATGTTCTAGAAACAATATTACAATCAATACAACCAGTTTAACAAATAATTCAAAGATTTCACAAAATCTATATCAAAAGTAGAAATATCTTGAAAATGTCTAGAAAGTCAACTGAATAATGAAATCTTGTATTGTAATTTACTGAACAGTTGAGTTTTAGGCAGGGACCGTAACCGTTATGATTTTTATAATAAAACTCAGAAAATAATAATTATTTTGGATTTTTATTTTTTTTTTGGTGGAAATAATAATTATTTTCTGATTTTATTTTTTTGGGCAGAAATAAAAATCAAAAAAATATTTTTATTTTTTTTTTTGCAGTAATAATAATTATTTTTTGATTTTTATATTTTTGACAGAAATAAAAATCATTAAGGTAATATCATTTTTGTTTATTCATTTGTTTGTTAATTCGATTGATATTTTTCTTTGCTTATTTGTTTATTTGATCTTAGATAGTTTCTTTGTTTGTTCGTTAGTTTGTTTATTTGTTCGTTCGTCAGTGTCTTTGTTTGTCCGTTTAATTGTTTGTTCGTTAGTCTGTCTGTCTGTTTATTTGTTTGTTCATTATTTTATTTTAATATAAAATAATATAACATATAGATATATTTAGTTATACATTTTATTATTTATAAAATTGTTTCTTTATTTGTTTTTTTATCAAGCTAAAATACGAATTACGTATAAAGAAGAAGAGCTATACTTATTTTTTTTTGTAATTATACATTTTCAATTAGCTAAATAAGACAATGTGTCCTAAAATAAACATGTATTTTATATTTTGTGTACTTATAACAAAAAAATAAACAAACAATTTTATAAATAATAAAATGTATAACTAAATAAATCTGTATTTTATATTATTTCATCTTAAAATAAAATAATGAACAAACAAATAAACAAACAGACAGACTAACGAACAAACAATTAAACAAACAAACAAAGACACTGACGAACGAACAATGATTTTTATTTCTGCCAAAAATATAAAAATCAAAAAATAATTATTATTTCTGCCAAAAAAAAAAAAAAAAAATAAAAATCATTTTTTGATTTTTATTTCTGCCCAAAAAAATAAAAATCAGAAAATAATTATTATTTTTTGCCAAAAAAATAAAAATCAAAAATTTAAAAATCATAGCGTTTTATAAAAATATAGCTCAAAACAATAAAAATGGTATCTTTAAAGTTGTTCTCCTATAATTTCTTATATTTGATTTTTTTCTTTAAAAATTCAAAGATAATAATTATTTACGATCCCTGGTTTTAGGACATTTTTCTAAAAAGTCAATTGAATAGTGAAATATTTCACAAAATCTTCTCATTTTGTCCTAGTTTTTCTAGAAAGTCAGCCAAATAGTGATAGATTTCACTAGCAAATTTCTATTTTGCTAATTACTAGAAAGTCAACGAAAGATTTCACAAAATCAAATTTAAAAAAAATGCAAAGATTTCTCAAAATCTCTATAAAAAGTAGAAATATCTTGCAAATTTGTAAAAAGTCAACTGAATAATGAAATCTTGTAATTTACTGACCAGTTGAGTTTTAGGCCATTTTTCTAAAAAGTCAACTGAATAATGAAATATTTCACAAATCTTGCTATTTACTGAACAGTCTAGAAACATTAAGTTACAAATTTAAAAAAAATGCAAATATTTCTCAAAATCTCTATAAAAAGTAGAAATATCTTGCAAGTTTGCAAAAAGTCAACTGAATAATGAAATCTTGTAATTTACTGACCAGTTGAGTTTTAGGCCATTTTTCTAAAAAGTCAACTGAATAGTGAAATATTTAACAAAATCTTCTAATTTCTCAACTATTTTTCTACAAAGTCAACCAAATATAGTGAAATATTTCATAAAATCGTGCAATTTACTGAAGTCAACTAAATATTTCACAAAATCTTGCAATTTTCTGAACAGTCTTAAATTCAGTTACAAATTTAGATATAAAGTAGAAATATCTTGTAAATTTCTAAAAAGTAGAAATATCTTGAAAATGTTCTAGAAACAATATTACAATCAATACAACCAGTTTAACAAAAAATTCAAAGATTTCACAAAATCTATATCAAAAGTAGAAATATCTTGCAAATTTGTAAAAAGTCAACTGAATAGTCACAAAAGTAGAAATATCTTGAAAATGTCAACTGGATAATGAAATCTTGTATTTTACTAGTAGAAATATCTTGAAAATGTCTAGAAAGTCAACTGAATAATGAAATATTGTATTGTAATTTACTGAACAGTTGAGTTTTAGGACATTTTTCTAAAAAGTCAATTGAATAGTGAAATATTTCACAAAATCTTGCAATTTACTGAACAGTCTTAAATTCAGTTACAAATCTATATAAATAAAAATCAATTGTCGTTCGTTGGTTATTGCATCAGTTGAGAACGGCTAGACCGATTTGGACAATTTTTTTACTGAAATGTTCGTCATAGTCCAACTTAGGTTTTTACGGAAAGAAAAATTGACAACGCCCACTTTTACGCACACTTTTTTCGATTTATCTAAGATCGGAAAACGGCTGCACCGATTTGGCTAAATTTTTTATTTAAATGGTCGTAGTAATCTAATTTAAGTTTTTACTGAAAGAAAAATTTACCACGCCCACTTTTTTGATTTATCTAAAATCGGAAAATGGCTGCACCGATCTGGCTAAATTTTTTAAAACATGTTCGTAGTAATCAAATTTAAAGTTTTACTGAAAGAATAATTGACCACGCCCACTTTTACGCTCACTTTTTTCGATTTATCTAAAATCACAAATCGAACATAAACATTTTTTCTAATTTGGACCGGACAACGTCTGTCGGGCCAGCTAGTTTAAAAAAATGAAAAGATTTCTCAAAATCTCTATATAAAGTAGAAATATCTTGTAAATTTCTAAAAAGTAGAAATATCTTGAAAATGTTCTAGAAACAATATTACAATCAATACAACCAGTTTAACAAAAAATTCAAAGATTTCACAAAATCTATATCAAAAGTAGAAATATCTTGCAAATTTGTAAAAAGTCAACTGAATAGTCACAAAAGTAGAAATATCTTGAAAATGTCAACTGGATAATGAAATCTTGTAATTTACTAGTAGAAATATCTTGAAAATGTCTAGAAAGTCAACTGAATAATGAAATATTGTATTGTAATTTACTGACCAGTTGAGTTTTAGGACATTTTTCTAAAAAGTCAATTGAATAGTGAAATATTTCACAAAATCTTCTCATTTTGTCCTAGTTTTTCTAGAAAGTCAGCCAAATAGTGATAGATTTCACTAGCAAATTTCTATTTTGCTAATTTCTAGAAAGTCAACGAAAGATTTCACAAAATATATATAAAAAGTAGAAATATCTTGCAAATTTATAAAACGTGAACTGAATAGTGAAATATTTTACAAAATCTTCTAATTTATCAACGATTTTTTCTAGCATGTCACCCAAATAGTGAAATATTTCACAAAATCTTGCAATTTACTGAACAGTCTAGAAACAGTATTACATTAAGTTACAAATTTAAAAAAAAAAATGCAAAGATTTCTCAAAATCTCTATAAAAAGTAGAAATATCTTGCAAATTTGTAGAAAGTCAACTGAATAATGAAATTTTTCTAAAAAGTCAACTGCATAGTGAAATACTTCACAAAATTTTTCTTTTTTTGTCCTAGTTGTTCTAGAAAGTCAGCCAAATAGTGATAGATTCCACTAGCAAATTTCTATTTTGCAAATTTCTAAAAAGTCAGCGAAAGATTTCTCAAAATATATATAAAAAGTAGAAATATCTTGCAAATTTATAAAACGTGAACGGAATAGTGAAATATTTCACAAAATCTTCTAATTTGTGAACAATTTTTTCTAGAATGTCAACCAAATAGTGAAATATTTCACAAAATCTTGCAATTTACTGAAGTCAACTTACTTCATTTCTTTTATAAAGTCACCCAAATAGTGACATATTTCACATAATCTTGCAATTTACTGAACAGTCTAGAAACAGTATTACATTAAGTTACAAATTTAAAAAAATGCAAAGATTTCTCAAAAATTCTATAAAAAGTATAAATATCTTTAAATTTGTAAAAAGTCAACTCAATAGTCACAAAAGTAGAAATATCTTGAAAATGTCTAAAAAGTCAACTGAATGATCATTTATTTCACAAAAGTAGAAATATCTTGAAAATGTTCTAGAAACAATATTACAATCAATACAACCAGTTTAACAAAAAATTCAAAGATTTCACAAAATCTATATCAAAAGTAAAAATATCTTGCAAATTTATAAAAAGTCAACTGCATAGTGAAATATTTCACAAAATTTTCTTATTTGGTCCTAGTTTTTCTAGAAAGTCAACTGAATAGTCATATATTTCACAAAAGTAGAAATATCTTGAAAATGTCTAAAAAGTCAACTGAATAATGAAATCTTCTAATTTACTGACCAGTTGAGTTTTAGGACATTTGTCTAAAAACTCAACTGAATAGTGCAATATTTCACAAAAACTTCTAAGTTTTCAACTATTTTTTCCACAAAGTCAACCAAATAGTGAAATACTTCACAAAATCTTGCAATTTACTGAAGTCAACTTATTTCATTTCTTTTATAAAGTCACCCAAATAGTAAAATATTTCACAAAATCTTGCAATTTACTGAACAGTCTAGAAACAGTATTACATTAAGTTACAAATTTAAAAAAATGCAAAGATTTCTCAAAATCTCTACAAAAAGTAGAAATATCTTGCAAATTTGTAAAAAGTCAACTGAATAGTCACAAAAGTAGAAATATCTTGAAAATGTCTAAAAAGTCAAATGAATGGTCATTTATTTCACAAAAGTAGAAATATCTTGAAACTGTTCTAGAAACAATATTACAATCAATACAACCAGTTTAACAAAAAATTCAAAGATTTCACAAAATCCATATAAAAAGTAGAAATATCTTGCAAATTTATAAAAAGTCAACTGCGTAGTGAAATATTTTACAAAATCTTCTAATTGTCAACGATTTCTTCTAGAAAGTCAACCAAATAGTGAAATATTACACAAAGCCTTGCAATTTACTGAAGTCAACTTATTTCATTTCTTTTATAAAGTCACCAAATAGTGAAATATTTCACAAAATCTTGCAATTTACTGAACAGTCTAGAAACAGTATTACATTAAGTTACAAATTTAAAAAAAATGCAAAGATTTCTCAAAATCTCTATAAAAAGTAAAAATATCTTGCAAATTTTTAAAAAGTCAACTGAATAATGAAATCTTCTAATTTACTGACCACTTGAGTTTTAGGACATTTTTCTAAAAACTCAACTGAACAGTGCAATATTTCACAAAAACTTCTAATTTTTCAACTATTTTTTCTACAAAGTCAACCAAATAGTGAAATATTTCACAAAATCGTGCAATTTACTGAAGTCAACTAAATAGAGACTTATTTCATTTCTCTTATAAAGTCACCCAAATAGTGAAATATTTCACAAAATCTTGCAATTTACTGAACAGTCTTAAATTCGGTTACAAATTAAAAAAATCCAAAGATTTCTCAAAATCTCTATATAAAGTAGAAATATCTTGTAAATTTCTAAAAAGTCAACGGAATAGTCATTTATTTTACAAAAGTAGAAATATCTTGAAAACGTTCTAGAAACAATCTTACAATCAGTTTCCAGTTTCCAGTCCATATAAAAAGTAGAAATATCTTGCAACTTTATAAAAAGTCAACTGTATAGTGAAATATTTTACAAAATCTTATAATTTGTCAATGATTTTTTGTAGAAAGTCAACCAAATAGTAAAATATTTCATTAAATCGCCCAATTTACTGAAGTCGACTAAATATAGACTTATTTCATTTCTTTTATAAAGTCACCCAAATATTGAAATATTTCACATAATCTTGCAATTTACTGAACAGTCTAGAAACAGTCTTACATTAAGTTCCAAATTTAAAAAAAATGCAATGATTTCTCAAAATCTCTATAAAAAGTAGAAATATCTTGCAAATTTGCAAAAAGTCAACTAGTAGAAATATCTTGAAAATGTCTAGAAAGTCAACTGTGATATATTTCACAAAATCTTCTAATTTTTCAAACTATTTTTTTCTACAAAGTCAACCAAATAGTGAAATATTTCATAAAATCGTGCAATTTACTGAAGTCAACTAAATAGAGACTTATTTCATTTCTTTTATAAAGTCACCCAAATAGTGAAATATTTCACAAAATCTTGCAATTTACTGAACAGTCTTAAATTCAGTTACAAATTTAAAAAAATGAAAAGATTTCTCAAAATCTCTATATAAAGTAGAAATATCTTGTAAATTTCTAAAAAGTAGAAATATCTTGAAAATTTTCTAGAAACAATATTACAATCAATACAACCAGTTTAACAAAAAATTCAAAGATTTCACTAAATCTACATCAAAAGTAGAAATATCTTGCAAATTTATAAAAAGTCAACTACATGGTGAAATATTTCACAAAATTTTCTTATTTTGTCCTAGTTTTTCTAGAAAGTCATCCAAATAGTGATAGATTTCACTAGCAAATTTCTAAAAGTCAACGAAAATTTCACAAAATATATATAAAAAGTAGAAATATCTTGCAAATTTATAAAACGAGAACGGAATAGTGAAATATTTCACAAAATCTTCTAATTTGTCAACAATTTTTTCTAGAATGTCAACCAAATAGTGAAATATTTCACAAAATCTTGCAATTTACTGAAGTCAACTTATTTCATTTCTTTTATAAAGTTACCCAAATAGTGAAATATTTCATAAAATCTTGCAATTTACTGAACAGTCTAGAAACAGTATTACATTAAGTTACAAATTTAAACAAATGCAAAGATTTCTCAAAATCTCTATAAAAATTAAAAATATCTTGCAAATTTGTAAAAAGTCAACTCAATAGTCACAAAAGTAGAAATATCTTGAAAATGTTCTAGAAACAATATTACAATCAGTTTCCAGTTAAAAAAAAATTCAAAGATTTCACAAAATCCATGTAAAAAGTAGTAGTCTTGCAAATTTATAAAAAGTCAACTGAATATTGAAATATTTTACAAAATCTTCTAATTGTCAACGATTTTTTCTAGAAAGTCAACCAAATAGTGAAATATTTCACAAAGCCTTGCAATTTACTGAAGTCAACTTATTTCATTTCTTTTATAAAGTCACCCAAATAGTGAAATATTTTACAAAATCTTGCAATTTACTGAACAGTCTAGAAACAGTATTACATTAAGTTACAAATTTAAAAAAATGCAAAGATTTCTCAAAATCTCTATAAAAAGTTGAAATACCTTGCAAATATGTAAAAAGTCAACTGAATAGTCATATATTTCACAAAAGTAGAAATATCTTGAAAATGTCTAAAAAGTCAACTGAATAATGAAATCTTGTAATTTACTGACCAGTTGAGTGAAATATTTCATAAAATCGTCCAATTTACTGAATAGTCTAGAAACAGTATTACATTAAGTTATAAATTTAAAAAAAATGCAAAGATTTTTCAAAATCTCTATAAAAAGTAGAAATATCTTGCAAAATTGTAAAAAGTCAACTTAATAGTCACAAAATTAGAAATATCTTGAAAATGTCAACTGAATGATGAAATCTTGTATTGTAATTTACTGAACAGTTGAGTTTTAGGACATTTTTCTAAAAAGTCAATTGAATAGTGACACAAAATCTTCTTATTTTGTCCTAGTTTTTCTAGAAAGTCAGCCAAATAGTGATAGATTTCAGTAGCAAGTTTCTATTTTGCTAATTTCTAAAAAGTCAACGAAAGATTTCACAAAATATATATAAAAAGTAGAAATATCTTGCAAATTTACAAAACGTGAACGGAATAGTGAAATATTTCACAAAATCTTCTAATTTGTCAACGATTTTTTCTAGAATGTCAACCAAATAGTGAAATATTTCACAAAATCTTGCAATTTACTGAACAGTCTTAAATTCGGTTACAAATTAAAAAAAAATGCAAAGATTTCTCAACATCTCTATATAAAGTAGAAATATCTTGTAAATTTCTAAAAAGTCAACGGAATAGTCATTTATTTCACAAAAGTAGAAATATCTTGAAAACGTTCTAGAAACAATCTTACAATAAGTTTCCAGTCCATATAAAAAGTAGAAATATCTTGCAAATTTATAAAAAGTGAAATATTTTACAAAATCTTATAATTTGTCAACGATTTTTTGTAGAAAGTCAACCAAATAGTGAAATATTTCATAAAATCGTCCAATTTACTGAAGTCGACTAAATAGAGACTTATTTCATTTCTTTTATAAAGTCACCCAAATAGTGAAATATTTCACAAAATCTTGCAATTTACTGAACAGTCTAGAAACAGAAAAAAAAATGCAATGATTTCTCAAAATCTCTATAAAAAGTAGAAATATCTTGCAAATTTGCAAAAAGTCAACTGAATAGTCACAAAAGTAGAAATATCTTGAAAATGTCAACTGAATAATGAAATCTTGTAATTTACTAGTAGAAATATCTTGAAAATGTCTAGAAAGTCAACTGTGAAATATTTCACAAAATATTCTAATTTTTCAACTATTTTTTCTACAAAGTCAACCAAGTAGTGAAATATTTCATAAAATCGTGCAATTTACTGAAGTCAACTAAATAGAGACTTATTTCATTTCTTTTATAAAGTCACCCAAATAGTGAAATATTTCACAAAATCTTGCAATTTACTGAACAGTCTTAAATTCAGTTACAAATTTAAACAAAATTAAAAGATTTCTCAAAATCTCTATATAAAGTAGAAATATCTTGTAAATTTCTAAAAAGTAGAAATATCTTGAAAATTTTCTAGAAACAATATTACAATCAATACAACCAGTTTAACAAAAAATTCAAAGATTTCACTAAATCTATATCAAGAGTAGAAATATCTTGCAAATTTATAAAAAGTCAACTACATGGTGAAATATTTCAAAAAATTTTCTTATTTTGTCCTAGTTTTTCTAGAAAGTCAGCCAAATAGTGATAGATTTCACTAGCAAATTTCTAAAAAGTCAACGAAAATTTCACAAAATATATATAAAAAGTAGAAATATCTTGCAAATTTATAAAACGTGAACGGAATAGTGAAATATTTCACAAAATCTTCTAATTTGTCAACAATTTTTTCTAGAATGTCAACCAAATAGTGAAATATTTCACAAAATCTTGCAATTTACTGAAGTCAACTTATTTCATTTCTTTTATAAAGTTACCTAAATAGTGAAATATTTCACAAAATCTTGCAATTTACTGAACAGTCTAGAAACAGTATTACATTAAGTTACAAATTTAAAAAAATGCAAAGATTTCTCAAAATCTCTATAAAAATTAGAAATATCTTGCAAATTTGTAAAAAGTCAACTGAATAGTCACAAAAGTAGAAATATCTTGAAAATGTCTAAAAAGTCAAATGAATGGTCATTTATTTCACAAAAGTAGAAATATCTTGAAACTGTTCTAGAAACAATATTACAATCAGTTTCCAGTTTAACAAAAAACTCAAAGATTTCACAAAATCCATATAAAAAGTAGAAATATCTTGCAAATTTATAAAAAGTCAACTGCGTAGTGAAATATTTTACAAAATCTTCTAATTGTCAACGATTTTTTCTAGAAAGTCGAACAAATAGTGAAATATTACACAAAGCCTTGCAATTTACTGAAGTCAACTTATTTAATTTCTTTTATAAAGTCACCAAATAGTGAAATATTTCACAAAATCTTGCAATTTACTGAACAGTCTAGAAACAGTATTACATTAAGTTACGAATTTAAAAAAATGCAAAGATTTCTCAAAATCTCTATAAAAAGTAAAAATATCTTGCAAATTTTTAAAAAGTCAACTGAATGGTCATTTATTTCACAAAAGTAGAAATATCTTGCAATATTTCACAAAAACTTCTAATTTGTCAACAATTTTTTCTAGAATGTCAACCAAATAGTGAAATATTTCACAAAATCTTGCAATTTACTGAAGTCAACTTATTTCATTTCTTTTATAAAGTTACCCAAATAGTGAAATATTTCATAAAATCTTGAAATTTACTGAACAGTCTAGAAACAGTATTACATTAAGTTACAAATTTAAAAAAAATGCAAAGATTTCTCAAAATCTCTATAAAAATTAAAAATATCTTGCAAATTTGTAAAAAGTCAACTCAATAGTCACAAAAGTAGAAATATCTTGAAAATGTTCTAGAAACAATATTACAATCAGTTTCCAGTTAGAAAAAAATTCAAAGATTTCACAAAATCCATATAAAAAGTAGTAGTCTTGCAAATTTATAAAAAGTCAACTGAATATTGAAATATTTTACAAAATCTTCTAATTGTCAACGATTTTTTCTAGAAAGTCAACCAAATAGTGAAATATTTCACAAAGCCTTGCAATTTACTGAAGTCAACTTATTTCATTTCTTTTATAAAGTCACCCAAATAGTGAAATATTTTACAAAATCTTGCAATTTACTGAACAGTCTAGAAACAGTATTACATTAAGTTACAAACTTAAAAAAATGCAAAGATTTCTCAAAATATATTTATATCATATATTTCACAAAGTAGAAATATCTTGAAAATGTCTAAAAAGTCAACTGAATAATGAAATCTTGTAATTTACTGACCAGTTGAGTGAAATATTTCATAAAATCGTCCAATTTACTGAACAGTCTAGAAACAGTATTACATTAAGTTACAAATTTAAAAAAAATGCAAAGATTTTTCAAAATCTCTATAAAAAGTAGAAATATCTTGCAAAATTGTAAAAAGTCAACTTAATAGTCACAAAATTAGAAATATCTTGAAAATGTCAACTGAATAATGAATCTTGTAATTTACTAGTAGAAATATCTTGAAAATGTCTAGAAAGTCAACTGAATAATGAAATCTTGTATTGTAATTTACTGAACAGTTGAGTTTTAGGACATTTTTCTAAAAAGTCAATTGAATAGTGAAATATTTCACAAAATCTTCTTATTTTGTCCTAGTTTTTCTAGAAAGTCAGCCAAATAGTGATAGATTTCAGTAGCAAGTTTCTATTTTGCTATTTTCTAAAAAGTCAACGAAAGATTTCACAAAATATATATAAAAAGTAGAAATATCTTGCAAATTTACAAAACGTGAACGGAATAGTGAAATATTTCACAAAATCTTCTAATTTGTCAACAATTTTTTCTAGAATGTCAACCAAATAATGAAATATTTCACAAAATCTTGCAATTTACTGAACAGTCTTAAATTCGGTTACAAATTAAAAAAAATTCAAAGATTTCTCAACATCTCTATATAAAGAAGGAATATCTTGTATATTTCTAAAAAGTCAACGGAATAGTCATTTATTTCACAAAAGTAGAAATATCTTGAAAACGTTCTAGAAACAATCTTACAATAAGTTTCCAGTCCATATAAAAAGTAGAAATATCTTGCAAATTTATAAAAAGTGAAATATTTTACAAAATCTTCTAATTTGTCAACGATTTTTCTACAAAGTCAACTAAATACTGAAATATTTAATGAAATCGTGCAATTTACTGAAGTCAACTAAATAGAGACTTATTTCATTTATTTTATAAAGTCACCCAAATAGTGAAATATTTCACAAAATCTTGCAATTTACTGAACATTCTTAAATTCAGTTACAAATTTGAAAAAAAAATGAAAAGATTTCTCAAAATCTCTATATAAAGTAGAAACATATTGTAAATTTCTAAAAAGTAGAAATATCTTGAAAATGTTCTAGAAACAATATTACAATCAATACAACCAGTTTAAAAAAATCAAAGATTTCACAAAATCTATATTAAAAGTAGAAATATCTTGAAAACGTTCTAGAAACAATCTTACAATAAGTTTCCAGTTTCCAGTCCATATAAAAAGTAGAAATATCTTGCAAATTTATAAAAGTCAACTACATAGTGAAATATTTTACAAAATCTTATAATTTGTCAACGATTTTTTGTAGAAAGTCAACCAAATAGTGAAATATTTCATAAAATCGTCCAATTTACTGAAGTCGACTAAATAGAGACTTATTTCATTTCTTTTATAAAGTCACCCAAATAGTGAAATATTTCACAAAATCTTGCAATTTACTGAACAGTCTAGAAACAGTCTTACATTAAGTTCCAAATTAAAAAAAAATGCAATGATTCCTCAAAATCTCTATAAAAAGTAGAAATATCTTGCAAATTTATAAAACGTGAACGGAATAGTGAACTATTTCATAAAATCTTCTAATTTGTCAACAATTTTTTCTAGAATGTCAACCAGATAATGAAATATTTCACAAAATCTTGCAATTTACTGAACATTCTTAAATTCAGTTACAAATTTAAAAAAATGAAAAGATTTCTCAAAATCTCTATATAAAGTAGAAACATCTTGTAAATTTCTAAAAAGTAGAAATATCTTGAAAATGTTCTAGAAACAATATTACAATCAATACAACCAGTTTAAAAAAAATTCAAAGATTTCACAAAATCTATATCAAAAGTAGAAATATCTTGCAAATTTGTAAAAAGTCAACTGAATAGTCACAAAAGTAGAAATATCTTGAAAATGTCAACTGAATAATGAAATCTTGTAATTTACTAGTAGAAATATCTTGAAAATGTCTAGAAAGTCAACTGAATAAAGAAATCTTGTATTGTAATTTACTGAACAGTTGAGTTTTAGGACATTTTTCTAAAAAGTCAATTGAATAGTGAAATATTCCACAAAATCTACTTATTTTTCTAGAAAGTCAGCCAAATAGTGATAGATTTCACTAGCAAATTTCTATTTTGCAAATTTCTAAAAAGTCAACGAAAATTGCACAAAATATATATAAAAAGTACTTTGCAAATTTATAAAACGTGAACTGAATAGTGAAATATTTCACAACATCCTCTAATTTTTCAACAATTTTTTCTAGAATGTCAACCAAATAGTGAAATATTTCACAAAATTACTGAACAGTCTAGAAACGGTATTACATTAAGTTACAAATTTAAAAAAAATGCAAAGATTTCTCAAAATATCTACAAAAAGTAGAAATATCTTGCAAATTTGTAAAAAGTCAACTGAATAGTCACAAAAGTAGAAATATCTTGAAAATGTCTAAAAAGTCAAATGAATGGTCATTTATTTCACAAAAGTAGAAATATCTTGAAACTGTTCTAGAAACAATAGTACAATCAGTTTCCAGTTTAACAAAAAATTTAAAGATTTCACAAAATCCATATAAAAAGTAGAAATATCTTGCAAATTTATAAAAAGTCAACTGCGTAGTGAAATATTTTACAAAATCTTCTAATTGTCAACGATTTTTTCTAGAAAGTCAACCAAATAGTGAAATATTACACAAAGCCTTGCAATTTACTGAACTCAACTTATTTCATTTCTTTTATAAAGTCACCAAATAGTGAAATATTTCACAAAATCTTGCAATTTACTGAACAGTCTAGAAACAGTATTACATTAAGTTACGAATTTAAGAAAATGCAAAGATTTCTCAAAATCTCTATAAAAAGTAAAAATATCTTGCAAATTTTTAAAAAGTCAACTGAATAGTCATTTATTTCACAAAAGTAGAAATATCTTGAAAATGTGTAAAAAGTCAACTGAATAATGAAATCTTCTAATTTACTGACCACTTGAGTTTTAGGACATTTTTCTAAAAACTCAACTGAACAGTGCAATATTTCACAAAAACTTCTAATTTTTCAACTATTTTTTCTACAAAGTCAACCAAATAGTGAAATATTTCACAAAATCGTGCAATTTACTGAAGTCAACTAAATAGATACTTATTTCATTTCTCTTATAAAGTCACCCAAATAGTGAAATATTTAACAAAATCTTGCAATTTACTGAACAGTCTTAAATTCGGTTACAAATTAAAAAAATCCAAAGATTTCTCAAAATCTCTATATAAAGTAGAAATATCTTGTAAATTTCTAAAAAGTCAATAGTCATTTATTTTACAAAAGTAGAAATATCTTGAAAACGTTCTAGAAACAATCTTACAATCAGTTTCCAGTTTCCAGTCCATATAAAAAGTAGAAATATCTTGCAACTTTATAAAAGTCAACTGCATAGTGAAATATTTTACAAAATCTTATAATTTGTCAACTAAAAGTCGACTAAATATAGACTTATTTCATTTCTTTTATAAAGTCACCCAAATATTGAAATATTTCACAGAATCTTGCAAAATTGTAAAAAGTCAACTGAATAGTCACAAAATTAGAAATATCTTGAAAATGTCAACTGAATAATGAAATCTTGTAATTTACTAGTAGAAATATCTTGAAAATGTCTAGAAAGCCAACTGAATAATGAAATCTTGTATTGTAATTTACTGAACAGTTGAGTTTTAGGACATTTTTCTAAAAAGTCAATTGAATAGTGAAATATTTCATAAAATCTTCTTATTTTGTCCTAGTTTTTCTAGAAAGTCAGCCAAATAGTGATAGATTTCACTAGCAAATTTCTATTTTGCTAATTTCAACGAAAGATATCACAAAATATATATAAAAAGTAGAAATATCTTACAAATTTACAAAACGTGAACGGAATAGTGAACTATTTCATAAAATCTTCTAATTTGTCAACAATTTTTTCTAGAATGTCAACCAAATAATGAAATATTTCACAAAATCTTGCAATTTACTGAACAGTCTTAAATTCGGTTACAAAATAAAAAAATGCAAAGATTTCTCAACATCTCTATATAAAGTAGAAATATCTTGTAAATTTCTAAAAAGTCAACGGAATAGTCATTTATTTCACAAAAGTAGAAATATCTTGAAAACGTTCTAGAAACAATCTTACAATAAGTTTCCAGTTTCCAGTCCATATAAAAAGTAGAAATATCTTGCAAATTTATAAAAAGTCAACATAGTGAAATATTTTACAAAATCTTATAATTTGTCAACGATTTTTTGTAGAAAGTCAACCAAATAGTGAAATATTTCATAAAATCGTCCAATTTACTGAAGTCGACTAAATAGAGACTTATTTCATTTCTTTTATAAAGTCACCCAAATAGTGAAATATTTCACAAAATCTTGCAATTTACTGAACAGTCTAGAAACAGAAAATAAAAATGCAATGATTTCTCAAAATCTCTATAAAAAGTAGAAATATCTTGCAAATTTGCAAAAAGTCAACTGAATAGTCACAAAAGTAGAAATATCTTGAAAATGTCAACTGAATAATGAAATCTTGTAATTTACTAGTAGAAATATCTTGAAAATGTCTAGAAAGTCAACTGTGAAATATTTCACAAAATATTCTAATTTTTCAACTATTTTTTCTACAAAGTCAACCAAGTAGTGAAATATTTCATAAAATCGTGCAATTTACTGAAGTCAACTAAATAGAGACTTATTTCATTTCTTTTATAAAGTCACCCAAATAGTGAAATATTTCACAAAATCTTGCAATTTACTGAACAGTCTTAAATTCAGTTACAAATTTAAACAAAATTAAAAGATTTCTCAAAATCTCTATATAAAGTAGAAATATCTTGTAAATTTCTAAAAAGTAGAAATATCTTGAAAATTTTCTAGAAACAATATTACAATCAATACAACCAGTTTAACAAAAAATTCAAAGATTTCACTAAATCTATATCAAGAGTAGAAATATCTTGCAAATTTATAAAAAGTCAACTACATGGTGAAATATTTCAAAAAATTTTCTTATTTTGTCCTAGTTTTTCTAGAAAGTCAGCCAAATAGTGATAGATTTCACTAGCAAATTTCTAAAAAGTCAACGAAAATTTCACAAAATATATATAAAAAGTAGAAATATCTTGCAAATTTATAAAACGTGAACGGAATAGTGAAATATTTCACAAAATCTTCTAATTTGTCAACAATTTTTTCTAGAATGTCAACCAAATAGTGAAATATTTCACAAAATCTTGCAATTTACTGAAGTCAACTTATTTCATTTCTTTTATAAAGTTACCTAAATAGTGAAATATTTCACAAAATCTTGCAATTTACTGAACAGTCTAGAAACAGTATTACATTAAGTTACAAATTTAAAAAAATGCAAAGATTTCTCAAAATCTCTATAAAAATTAGAAATATCTTGCAAATTTGTAAAAAGTCAACTGAATAGTCACAAAAGTAGAAATATCTTGAAAATGTCTAAAAAGTCAAATGAATGGTCATTTATTTCACAAAAGTAGAAATATCTTGAAACTGTTCTAGAAACAATATTACAATCAGTTTCCAGTTTAACAAAAAACTCAAAGATTTCACAAAATCCATATAAAAAGTAGAAATATCTTGCAAATTTATAAAAAGTCAACTGCGTAGTGAAATATTTTACAAAATCTTCTAATTGTCAACGATTTTTTCTAGAAAGTCGAACAAATAGTGAAATATTACACAAAGCCTTGCAATTTACTGAAGTCAACTTATTTAATTTCTTTTATAAAGTCACCAAATAGTGAAATATTTCACAAAATCTTGCAATTTACTGAACAGTCTAGAAACAGTATTACATTAAGTTACGAATTTAAAAAAATGCAAAGATTTCTCAAAATCTCTATAAAAAGTAAAAATATCTTGCAAATTTTTAAAAAGTCAACTGAATGGTCATTTATTTCACAAAAGTAGAAATATCTTGCAATATTTCACAAAAACTTCTAATTTGTCAACAATTTTTTCTAGAATGTCAACCAAATAGTGAAATATTTCACAAAATCTTGCAATTTACTGAAGTCAACTTATTTCATTTCTTTTATAAAGTTACCCAAATAGTGAAATATTTCATAAAATCTTGCAATTTACTGAACAGTCTAGAAACAGTATTACATTAAGTTACAAATTTAAAAAAAATGCAAAGATTTCTCAAAATCTCTATAAAAATTAAAAATATCTTGCAAATTTGTAAAAAGTCAACTCAATAGTCACAAAAGTAGAAATATCTTGAAAATGTTCTAGAAACAATATTACAATCAGTTTCCAGTTAGAAAAAAATTCAAAGATTTCACAAAATCCATATAAAAAGTAGTAGTCTTGCAAATTTATAAAAAGTCAACTGAATATTGAAATATTTTACAAAATCGTCTAATTGTCAACGATTTTTTCTAGAAAGTCAACCAAATAGTGAAATATTTCACAAAGCCTTGCAATTTACTGAAGTCAACTTATTTCATTTCTTTTATAAAGTCACCCAAATAGTGAAATATTTTACAAAATCTTGCAATTTACTGAACAGTCTAGAAACAGTATTACATTAAGTTACAAACTTAAAAAAATGCAAAGATTTCTCAAAATATATTTATATCATATATTTCACAAAAGTAGAAATATCTTGAAAATGTCTAAAAAGTCAACTGAATAATGAAATCTTGTAATTTACTGACCAGTTGAGTGAAATATTTCATAAAATCGTCCAATTTACTGAACAGTCTAGAAACAGTATTACATTAAGTTACAAATTTAAAAAAAAATGCAAAGATTTTTCAAAATCTCTATAAAAAGTAGAAATATCTTGCAAAATTGTAAAAAGTCAACTTAATAGTCACAAAATTAGAAATATCTTGAAAATGTCAACTGAATAATGAAATCTTGTAATTTACTAGTAGAAATATCTTGAAAATGTCTAGAAAGTCAACTGAATAATGAAATCTTGTATTGTAATTTACTGAACAGTTGAGTTTTAGGACATTTTTCTAAAAAGTCAATTGAATAGTGAAATATTTCACAAAATCTTCTTATTTTGTCCTAGTTTTTCTAGAAAGTCAGCCAAATAGTGATAGATTTCAGTAGCAAGTTTCTATTTTGCTATTTTCTAAAAAGTCAACGAAAGATTTCACAAAATATATATAAAAAGTAGAAATATCTTGCAAATTTACAAAACGTGAACGGAATAGTGAAATATTTCACAAAATCTTCTAATTTGTCAACAATTTTTTCTAGAATGTCAACCAAATAATGAAATATTTCACAAAATCTTGCAATTTACTGAACAGTCTTAAATTCGGTTACAAATTAAAAAAAATTCAAAGATTTCTCAACATCTCTATATAAAGAAGGAATATCTTGTATATTTCTAAAAAGTCAACGGAATAGTCATTTATTTCACAAAAGTAGAAATATCTTGAAAACGTTCTAGAAACAATCTTACAATAAGTTTCCAGTCCATATAAAAAGTAGAAATATCTTGCAAATTTATAAAAAGTGAAATATTTTACAAAATCTTCTAATTTGTCAACGATTTTTCTACAAAGTCAACTAAATAGTGAAATATTTAATGAAATCGTGCAATTTACTGAAGTCAACTAAATAGAGACTTATTTCATTTATTTTATAAAGTCACCCAAATAGTGAAATATTTCACAAAATCTTGCAATTTACTGAACATTCTTAAATTCAGGTACAAATTTGAAAAAAAAATGAAAAGATTTCTCAAAATCTCTATATAAAGTAGAAACATCTTGTAAATTTCTAAAAAGTAGAAATATCTTGAAAATGTTCTAGAAACAATATTACAATCAATACAACCAGTTTAAAAAAAATCAAAGATTTCACAAAATCTATATTAAAAGTAGAAATATCTTGCAAATTTGTAAAAAGTCAACTGAATAGTCACAAAAGTAGAAATATCTTGAAAATGTCAACTGAATAATGAAATCTTGTAA
The DNA here is from genome assembly GCF_015586225.1 of Lucilia sericata. Taxonomy (NCBI): domain Eukaryota; kingdom Metazoa; phylum Arthropoda; class Insecta; order Diptera; family Calliphoridae; genus Lucilia; species Lucilia sericata. Next base: position 27,578 of record NW_023995034.1, read on the forward strand.
TTTACTAGTAGAAATATCTTGAAAATGTCTAGAAAGTCAACTGAATTTTAGGACATTTTTCTAAAAAGTCAATTGAATAGTGAAATATTCCACAAAATCTTCTTATTTTTCTAGAAAGTCAGCCAAATAGTGATAGATTTCACTAGCAAATTTCTATTTTCACAAAACATATATAAAAAGTAGAAATATCTTGCAAATTTATAGCATGTCACCCAAATAGTGAACTATTTCACAAAATCTTGCAATTTACTGAACAGTCTAGAAACAGTATTACATTAAGTTACAAATTTAAAAAAATTCAAAGATTTATCAAAATCTCTATAAAAAGTAGAAATATCTTGCAAATTTGTAAAAAGTCAACTGAATAGTCACAAAAGTAGAAATATCTTGAAAATGTCAACTGAATAATGAAATCTTGTAATTTACTAGTAGAAATATCTTAAAAATGTCTAGAAAATAAACTGAATAATGAAATCTTGTATTGTAATTTACTGAACAGTTGAGTTTTAGGACATTTTTCTAAAAAGTCAATTGTGAAATATTTCACAAAATCTTCTTATTTTGTCGTAGTTTTTCTAGAAAGTTAGCCAAATAGTGATAGATTTCACTAGCAAATTTCTATTTTGCAAATTTCTAAAAAGTCAACGAAAATTTCACAAAATATATATAAAAAGTAGAAATATCTTGCAAATTTATAAAACGTGAACGGAATAGTGAACTATTTCATAAAATCTTCTAATTTGTCAACAATTTTTTCTAGAATGTCAACCAGATAATGAAATATTTCACAAAATCTTGCAATTTACTGAACAGTCTTAAATTCAGTTACAAATTAAAAAAAATGCAAAGATTTCTCAACATCTCTATATAAAGTAGAAATATCTTGTAAATTTCTAAAAAGTCAACGGAATAGTCATTTATTTCACAAAAGTAGAAATATCTTGAAAACGTTCTAGAAACAATCTTACAATAAGTTTCCAGTTTCCAGTCCATATAAAAAGTAGAAATATCTTGCAAATTTATAAAAAGTCAACTACATAGTGAAATATTTTACAAAATCTTATAATTTGTCAACGATTTTTTGTAGAAAGTCAACCAAATAGTGAAATATTTCATAAAATCGTCCAATTTACTGAAGTCGACTAAATAGAGACTTATTTCATTTCTTTTATAAAGTCACCCAAATAGTGAAATATTTCACAAAATCTTGCAATTTACTGAACAGTCTAGAAACAGTCTTACATTAAGTTCCAAATTAAAAAAAAATGCAATGATTTCTCAAAATCTCTATAAAAAGTAGAAATATCTTGCAAATTTATAAAACGTGAACGGAATAGTGAACTATTTCATAAAATCTTCTAATTTGTCAACAATTTTTTCTAGAATGTCAACCAGATAATGAAATATTTCACAAAATCTTGCAATTTACTGAACATTCTTAAATTCAGTTACAAATTTAAAAAAATGAAAAGATTTCTCAAAATCTCTATATAAAGTAGAAACATCTTGTAAATTTCTAAAAAGTAGAAATATCTTGAAAATGTTCTAGAAACAATATTACAATCAATACAACCAGTTTAAAAAAATTCAAAGATTTCACAAAATCTATATCAAAAGTAGAAATATCTTGCAAATTTGTAAAAAGTCAACTGAATAGTCACAAAAGTAGAAATATCTTGAAAATGTCAACTGAATAATGAAATCTTGTAATTTACTAGTAGAAATATCTTGAAAATGTCTAGAAAGTCAACTGAATAAAGAAATCTTGTATTGTAATTTACTGAACAGTTGAGTTTTAGGACATTTTTCTAAAAAGTCAATTGAATAGTGAAATATTCCACAAAATCTACTTATTTTTCTAGAAAGTCAGCCAAATAGTGATAGATTTCACTAGCAAATTTCTATTTTGCAAATTTCTAAAAAGTCAACGAAAATTGCACAAAATATATATAAAAAGTACTTTGCAAATTTATAAAACGTGAACTGAATAGTGAAATATTTCACAACATCCTCTAATTTTTCAACAATTTTTTCTAGAATGTCAACCAAATAGTGAAATATTTCACAAAATTTACTGAACAGTCTAGAAACGGTATTACATTAAGTTACAAATTTAAAAAAAATGCAAAGATTTCTCAAAATATCTACAAAAAGTAGAAATATCTTGCAAATTTGTAAAAAGTCAACTGAATAGTCACAAAAGTAGAAATATCTTGAAAATGTCTAAAAAGTCAAATGAATGGTCATTTATTTCACAAAAGTAGAAATATCTTGAAACTGTTCTAGAAACAATAGTACAATCAGTTTCCAGTTTAACAAAAAATTTAAAGATTTCACAAAATCCATATAAAAAGTAGAAATATCTTGCAAATTTATAGAAAGTCAACCAAATAGTGAAATATTACACAAAGCCTTGCAATTTACTGAACTCAACTTATTTCATTTCTTTTATAAAGTCACCAAAAAGTGAAATATTTCACAAAATCTTGCAATTTACTGAACAGTCTAGAAACAGTATTACATTAAGTTACGAATTTAAAAAAATGCAAAGATTTCTCAAAATCTCTATAAAAAGTAAAAATATCTTGCAAATTTTTAAAAAGTCAACTGAATAGTCATTTATTTCACAAAAGTAGAAATATCTTGAAAATGTCTAAAAAGTCAACTGAATAATGAAATCTTCTAATTTACTGACCACTTGAGTTTTAGGACATTTTTCTAAAAACTCAACTGAACAGTGCAATATTTCACAAAAACTTTATTTTTTCAACTATTTTTTCTACAAAGTCAACCAAATAGTGAAATATTTCACAAAATCGTGCAATTTACTGAACAGTCTTAAATTCGGTTACAAATTAAAAAAATCCAAAGATTTCTCAAAATCTCTATATAAAGTAGAAATATCTTGTAAATTTCTAAAAAGTCAACGGAATAGTCATTTATTTTACAAAAGTAGAAATATCTTGAAAACGTTCTAGAAACAATCTTACAATCAGTTGGACTTATTCATTTCTTTTATAAAGTCACCCAAATAGTGAAATATTTCACAAAATCTTGCAATTTACTGAACAGTCTTAAATTCAGTTACAAATTTAAAAAAATGAAAAGATTTCTCAAAATCTCTATATAAAGTAGAAATATCTTGTAAATTTCTAAAAAGTAGAAATATCTTGAAAATTTTCTAGAAACAATATTACAATCAATACAACCAGTTTAACAAAAAATTCAAAGATTTAACAAAATCTATATCAAAAGTAGAAATATCTTGCAAATTTATAAAAAGTCAACTACATGGTGAAATATTTCACAAAATTTTCTTATTTTGTCCTAGTTTTTCTAGAAAGTCAGCCAAATAGTGATAGATTTCACTAGCAAATTTCTAAAAAGTCAACGAAAATTTCACAAAATATATATAAAAAGTAGAAATATCTTGCAAATTTATAAAACGTGAACGGAATAGTGAAATATTTCACTATTGAAATTTGTCAACAATTTTTTCTAGAATGTCAATCAAATAGTGAAATATTTCACAAAATCTTGCAATTTACTGAAGTCAACTTATTTCATTTCTTTTATAAATTCACCCAAATAGTGAAATATTTCACAAAATCTTGCAATTTACTGAACAGTCTAGAAACAGTATTACATTAAGTTACAAATTTAAAAAAAATGAAAAGATTTCTCAAAATCTCTATAAAAATTAGAAATATCTTGCAAATTTGTAAAAAGTCAACTCAATAGTCACAAAAGTAGAAATATCTTGAAAATGTCTAAAAAGTCAACTGAATGGTCATTTGTTTCACAAAAGTAGAAATATCTTGAAAATGTTCTAGAAACAATATTACAATTAGTTTCCAGTTTAACAAAAAATTCAAAGATTTCACAAACTCCATATAAAAAGTAGTAGTCTTGCAAATTTATAAAAAGTCAACTGCATAGTGAAATATTTTACAAAATCTTCTAATTGTCAACGATTTTTTCTAGAAAGTCAACCAAATAGTGAAATATTTCACAAAGCCTTGCAATTTACTGAAGTCAACTTATTTCATTTCTTTTATAAAGTCACCCAAATAGTGAAATATTTCACAAAATCTTCCAATTTACTGAACAGTCTAGAAACAGTATTACATTAAGTTACAAATTTAAAAAAAATGCAAGGATTTCTCAAAATCTCTATAAAAAGTTGAAATATCTTGCAAATTTGTAAAAAGTCAACTGAATAGTCACAAAATTAGAAATAACTGAATAATGAAATGTAATTTACTAGTAGAAATATCTTGAAAATGTCTAGAAAGTCAACTGAATAATGAAATCTTGTATTGTAATTTACTGAACAGTTGAGTTTTAGGACATTTTTCTAAAAAGTCAATTGAATAGTGAAGTATTTCACAAAATCTTCTTATTTTGTCCTAGTTTTTCTAGAAAGTCAGCCAAATAGTGATAGATTTCACTAGCAAATTTCTATTTTGCTAATTTCAACGAAAGATATCACAAAATATATATAAAAAGTAGAAATATCTTGCAAATTTACAAAACGTGAACGGAATAGTGAACTATTTTATAAAATCTTCTAATTTGTCAACAATTTTTTCTAGAATGTCAACCAAATAATGAAATATTTCACAAAATCTTGCAATTTACTGAACAGTCTTAAATTCGGTTACAAATTAAAAAAAATGCAAAGATTTCTCAACATCTCTATATAAAGTAGAAATATCTTGTAAATTTCTAAAACAGTCAACGGAATAGTCATTTATTTCACAAAAGTAGAAATATCTTGAAAACGTTCTAGAAACAATCTTACAATAAGTTTCCAGTTTCCAGTCCATATAAAAAGTAGAAATATCTTGCAAATTTATAAAAAGTCAACTACATAGTGAAATATTTTACAAAATCTTATAATTTGTCAACGATTTTTTGTAGAAAGTCAACCAAATAGTGAAATATTTCATAAAATCGTCCAATTTACTGAAGTCGACTAAATAGAGACTTATTTCATTTCTTTTATAAAGTCACCCAAATAGTGAAATATTTCACAAAATCTTGCAATTTACTGAACAGTCTAGAAACAGTCTTACATTAAGTTCCAAATTAAAAAAAATGCAATGATTTCTCAAAATCTCTATAAAAAGTAGAAATATCTTGCAAATTTGCAAAAAGTCAACTAAATAGTCATATATTTTCACAAAATTAGAAATTTCTTGAAAATGTCTACTGAATAATGAAATCTTGTAATTTACTAGTAGAAATATCTTGAAAATGTCTAGAAAGTCCATATAAAAAGTAGAAATTTTTTGAAAATGTCTAAAAAGTCAACTGAATAATGAAATCTTGTAATTTACTGACCAGTTGAGTGGAATATTTCATAAAATCGTCCAATTTACTGAACAGTCTAGAAACAGTATTACATTAAGTTACAAATTTAAAAAGTGCAAAGATTTCTCAAAATCTCTATAAAAAGTAGAAATATCTTGCAAATTCGTAAAAAGTCAACTAAATAATGAAATCTTGTAATTTACTGACCAGTTGAGTTTTAGGCCATTTTTCTAAAAAAGTCAACTGAATAGTGAAATATTTCACAAAATCTTCTAATTTCTCAACTATTTTTCTACAAAGTCAACTAAATAGTGAAATATTTAATGAAATCGTGCAATTTACTGAAGTCAACTAAATAGAGACTTATTTCATTTATTTTATAAAGTCGCCCAAATAGTGAAATATTTCACAAAATCTTGCAATTTACTGAACATTATTAAATTCAGTTACAAATTTAAAAAAAAATGAAAAGATTTCTCAAAATCTCTATATAAAGTAGAAACATCTTGTAAATTTCTAAAAAGTAGAAATATATTGAAAATGTTCTAGAAACAATATTACAATCAATACAACCAGTTTAAAAAAAATTCAAAGATTTCACAAAATCTATATCAAAAGTAGAAATATCTTGCAAATTTGTAAAAAGTCAACTGAATAGTCACAAAAGTAGAAATATCTTGAAAATGTCAACTGAATAATGAAATCTTGTAATTTACTAGTAGAAATATCTTGAAAATGTCTAGAAAGTCAACTGAATAAAGAAATCTTGTATTGTAATTTACTGAACAGTTGAGTTTTAGGACATTTTTCTAAAAAGTCAATTGAATAGTGAAATATTCCACAAAATCTACTTATTTTTCTAGAAAGTCAGCCAAATAGTGATAGATTTCACTAGCAAATTTCTATTTTGCAAATTTCTAAAAAGTCAACGAAAATTTCACAAAATATATATAAAAAGTAGAAATATCTTGCAAATTTATAAAACGTGAACTGAAATAGTGAAATATTTCACAACATCCTCTAATTTTTCAACAATTTTTTCTAGAATGTAAACCAAATAGTGAAATATTTCACAAAATCTTGCAATTTACTGAAGTCAACTTATTTCATTTCTTTTATAAAGTCACCCAAATAGTGAAATATTTCACAAAATCGTGCAATTTACTGAAGTCAACTAAATAGAGACTTATTTCATTTCTCTTATAAAGTCACCCAAATAGTGAAATATTTCACAAAATCTTGCAATTTACTGAACAGTCTTAAATTCGGTTACAAATTAAAAAAATCCAAAGATTTATCAAAATCTCTATATAAAGTAGAAATATCTTGTAAATTTCTAAAAAGTCAACGGAATAGTCATTTATTTTACAAAAGTAGAAATATCTTGAAAATGTTCTAGAAACAATCTTACAATCAGTTTCCAGTCCATATAAAAAGTAGAAATATCTTGCAACTTTATAAAAAGTCAATTGAATAGTGAAATATTCCACAAAATCTACTTATTTTTCTAGAAAGTCAGCCAAATAGTGATAGATTTCACTAGCAAATTTCTATTTTGCAAATTTCTAAAAAGTCAACGAAAATTTCACAAAATATATATAAAAAGTAGAAATATCTTGCAAATTTATAAAACGTGAACTGAAATAGTGAAATATTTCACAACATCCTCTAATTTTTCAACAATTTTTTCTAGAATGTAAACCAAATAGTGAAATATTTCACAAAATCTTGCAATTTACTGAAGTCAACTTATTTCATTTCTTTTATAAAGTCACCCAAATAGTGAAATATTTCACAAAATCGTGCAATTTACTGAAGTCAACTAAATAGAGACTTATTTCATTTCTCTTATAAAGTCACCCAAATAGTGAAATATTTCACAAAATCTAGCAATTTACTGAACAGTCTTAAATTCGGTTACAAATTAAAAAAATCCAAAGATTTATCAAAATCTCTATATAAAGTAGAAATATCTTGTAAATTTCTAAAAAGTCAACGGAATAGTCATTTATTTTACAAAAGTAGAAATATCTTGAAAATGTTCTAGAAACAATCTTACAATCAGTTTCCAGTCCATATAAAAAGTAGAAATATCTTGCAAATTTATAAAAAGTCAACTACATGGTGAAATATTTCACAAAATTTTCTTATTTTGTCCTAGTTTTTCTAGAAAGTCAGCCAAATAGCGATAGATTTCACTAGCAAATTTCTATTTTGCAAATTTCTAAAAAGTCAACGAAAGATTTCACAAAATATATATAAAAAGTAGAAATATCTTGCAAATTTATAAAACGTGAACTGAATTGTGAAATATAATCTTCTAATTTGTCAACAATTTTTTCTAGAATGTCAACCAAATAGTGCAATATTTCACAAAATCTTGCAATTTACTGAATTCAACCTATTTCATTTCTTGTATAAAGTCACCCAAATAGTGAAATATTTCACAAAATCTTGCAATTTACTGAACATTCTTAAATTCAGTTACAAATTTAAAAAAATGAAAAGATTTCTCAAAATCTCTATATAAAGTAGAAATATCTTGTAAATTCTAAAAAGTAGAAATATCTTGAAAATGTTCTAGAAACAATATTACAATCAATACAACCAGTTTAACAAAAAATTCAAAGATTTCACAAAATCTATATCAAAAGTAGAAATATCTTGCAAATTTGTAAAAAGTCAACTGAATAGTCACAAAAGTAGAAATATCTTGAAAATGTCAACTGAATAATGAAATCTTGTAATTTACTAGTAGAAATATCTTGAAAATGTCTAGAAAGTCAACTGAATAAAGAAATCTTGTATTGTAATTTACTGAACAGTTGAGTTTTAGGACATTTTTCTAAAAAGTCAATTGAATAGTGAAATATTCCACAAAATCTACTTATTTTTCTAGAAAGTCAGCCAAATAGTGATAGATTTCACTAGCAAATTTCTATTTTGCAAATTTCTAAAAAGTCAATGAAAATTTCACAAAATATATATAAAAAGTAGAAATATCTTGCAAATTTATAAAACGTGAACTGAAATAGTGAAATATTTCACAACATCCTCTAATTTTTCAACAATTTTTTCTAGAATGTAAACCAAATAGTGAAATATTTCACAAAATCTTGCAATTTACTGAAGTCAACTTATTTCATTTCTTTTATAAAGTCACCCAAATAGTGAAATATTTCACAAAATCTTGCAATTTACTGAACAGTCTAGAAACGGTATTACATTAAGTTACAAATTTAAAAAAAATGCAAAGATTTCTCAAAATCTCTACAAAAAGTAGAAATATCTTGCAAATTTGTAAAAAGTCAACTGAATAGTCACAAAAGTAGAAATATCTTGAAAATGTCTAAAAAGTCAAATGAATGGTCATTTATTTCACAAAAGTAGAAATATCTTGAAACTGTTCTAGAAACAATATTACAATCAGTATCTCTATAAAAAGTAAAAATATCTTGCAAATTTTTAAAAAGTCAACTGAATAGTCATTTATTTCTAAAAAGTCAACTGAATAATGAAATCTTCTAATTTACTGACCACTTGAGTTTTAGGACATTTTTCTAAAAACTCAACTGAACAGTGCAATATTTCACAAAAACTTCTAATTTTTCAACTATTTTTTCTACAAAGTCAACCAAATAGTGAAATATTTCACAAAATCGTGCAATTTACTGAAGTGAACTAAATAGAGACTTATTTCATTTCTCTTATAAAGTCACCCAAATAGTGAAATATTTCACAAAATCTTGCAATTTACTGAACAGTCTTAAAATCGGTTACAAATTAAAAAATCCAAAGATTTCTCAAAATCTCTATATAAAGTAGAAATATCTTGTAAATTTCTAAAAAGTCAACGGAATAGTCATTTATTTTACAAAAGTAGAAATATCTTGAAAACGTTCTAGAAACAATCTTACAATCAGTTTCCAGTTTCCAGTCCATATAAAAAGTAGAAATATCTTGCAACTTTATAAAAAGTCAACTGCATAGTGAAATATTTTACAAAATCTTATAATTTGTCAACGATTTTTTGTAGAAAGTCAACCAAATAGTAAAATATTTCATAAAATCGTCCAATTTACTGAAGTCGACTAAATATAGACTTATTTCATTTCTTTTATAAAGTCACCCAAATATTGAAATATTTCACAGAATCTTGCAATTTACTGAACAGTCTAGAAACAGTCTTACATTAAGTTCCAAATTTAAAAAAAATGCAATGATTTCTCAAAATCTCTATAAAAATATCTTGCAAATTTGCAAAAAGTCAACTGAATAGTCACAAAAGTAGAAATATCTTGAAAATGTCAACTGAATAATGAAATCTTGTAATTTACTAGTATATCTTGAAAATGTCTAGAAAGTCAACTGTGAAATATTTCACAAAATCTTCTAATTTTTCAACTATTTTTTCTACAAAGTCAACCAAATAGTGAAATATTTCATAAAGTCGTGCAATTTACTGAAGTCAACTAAATAGAGACTTATTTCATTCATTTTATAAAGTCGCCCAAATAGTGAAATATTTCACAAAATCTTGCAATTTACTGAACATTCTTAAATTCAGTTACAAATTTAAAAAAAATGCAAAGATTTCTCAAAATCTCTATATAAAGTAGAAACATCTTGTAAATTTCTAAAAAGTAGAAATATCTTGAAAATGTTCTAGAAACAATATTACAATCAATACAACCAGTTTAAAAAAAATTCAAAGATTTCACAATATCTATATCAAAAGTAGAAATATCTTGCAAATTTGTAAAAAGTCAACTGAATAGTCACAAAAGTAGAAATATCTTGAAAATGTCAACTGAATAATGAAATCTTGTAATTTACTAGTAGAAATATCTTGAAAATGTCTAGAAAGTCAACTGAATAAAGAAATCTTGTATTGTAATTTACTGAACAGTTGAGTTTTAGGACATTTTTCTAAAAAGTCAATTGAGTAGTGAAATATTCCACAAAATCTATTTATTTTTCTAGAAAGTCAGCCAAATAGTGATAGATTTCACTAGCAAATTTCTATTTTGCAAATTTCTAAAAAGTCAACGAAAATTTCACAAAATATATATAAAAAGTAGAAATATCTTGCAAATTTATAAAACGTGAACTGAATAGTGAAATATTTCACAACATCCTCTAATTTTTTAACAATTTTTTCTAGAATGTCAACCAAATAGTGAAATATTTCACAAAATCTTGCAATTTACTGAAGTCAACTTATTTCATTTCTTTTATAAAGTGAAATATTATAAATAGTGAAATATTTCACAAAATCTTGCAATTTACTGAACAGTCTAGAAACGGTATTACATTAAGTTACAAATTTAAAAAAATGCAAAGATTTCTCAAAATCTCTACAAAAAGTAGAAATATCTTGCAAATTTGTAAAAAGTCAACTGAATAGTCACAAAAGTAGAAATATCTTGAAAATGTCTAAAAAGTCAAATGAATGGTCATTTATTTCACAAAAGTAGAAATATCTTGAAACTGTTCTAGAAACAATATTACAATCAGTTTCCAGTTTAACAAAAAATTCAAAGATTTCACAAAATCCATATAAAAGTAGAAATATCTTGCAAATTTATAAAAAGTCAACTGCGTAGTGAAATAATATATCTTGCAATTTACTGAACAGTCTAGAAACAGTATTACATTAAGTTACGAATTTAAAAAAATGCAAAGATTTCTCAAAATCTCTATAAAAAGTAAAAATATCTTGCAAATTTTTAAAAAGTCAACTGAATAGTCATTTATTTCACAAAAGTAGAAATATCTTGAAAATGTCTAAAAAGTCAACCGTATAATGAAATCTTCTAATTTACTGACCACTTGAGTTTTAGGACATTTTTCTAAAAACTCAACTGAACAGTGCAATATTTCACAAAAGCTTCTAATTTTTCAACTATTTTTTCTACAAAGTCAACCAAATAGTGAAATATTTCACAAAATCGTGCAATTTACTGAAGTCAACTAAATAGAGACTTATTTCATTTCTCTTATAAAGTCACCCAAATAGTGAAATATTTCACAAAATCTTGCAATTTACTGAACAGTCTTAAATTCGGTTACAAATTAAAAAAATCCAAAGATTTCTCAAAATCTCTATATAAAGTAGAAATATCTTGTAAATTTCTAAAAAGTCAACGGAATAGTCATTTATTTCACAAAAGTAGAAATATCTTGAAAACGTTCTAGAAACAATCTTACAATAAGTTTCCAGTTTCCAGTCCATATAAAAAGTAGAAATATCTTGCAAATTTATAAAAAGTCAACTACATAGAGAAATATTTACAAAATCTTATAATTTGTCAACGATTTTTGTAGAAAGTCAACCAAATAGTGAAATATTTCATAAAATCGTCCAATTTACTGAAGTCGACTAAATAGAGACTTATTTCATTTCTTTTATAAAGTCACCCAAATAGTGAAATATTTCACAAAATCTTGCAATTTACTGAACAGTCTAAAAACAGTCTTACATTAAGTTCCAAATTAAAAAAAAAATGCAATGATTTCTCAAAATCTCTATAAAAGTAGAAATATCTTGCAAATTTGCAAAAAGTCAACTAAATAGTCATATATTTTCACAAAAGTAGAAATTTCTTGAAAATGTATACTGAATAATGAAATCTTGTAATTTACTAGTAGAAATATCTTGAAAATGTCTAGAAAGTCCATATAAAAAGTAGAAATATTTTGAAAATGTCTAAAAAGTCAACTGAATAATGAAATCTTGTAATTTACTGACCAGTTGAGTGAAATATTTCATAAAATCGTTCAATTTACTGAACAGTCTAGAAACAGTATTACATTAAGTTACAAATTTAAAAAGTGCAAAGATTTCTCAAAATCTCTATAAAAAGTAGAAATATCTTGCAAATTCGTAAAAAGTCAACTAAATAATGAAATCTTGTAATTTACTGACCAGTTGAGTTTTAGGCCATTTTTCTAAAAAGTCAACTGAATAGTGAAATATTTCACAAAATCTTCTAATTTCTCAACTATTTTTCTACAAAGTCAACTTAATAGTGAAATATTTAATGAAATCGTGCAATTTACTGAAGTCAACTAAATAGAGACTTATTTCATTTATTTTATAAAAATCTTGCAATTTACTGAACATTCTTAAATTCAGTTACAAATTTAAAAAAAATGAAAAGATTTCTCAAAATCTCTATATAAAGTAGAAACATCTTGTAAATTTCTAAAAAGTAGAAATATCTTGAAAATGTTCTAGAAACAATATTACAATCAATACAACCAGTTTAAAAAAATTCAAAGATTTCACAAAATCTATATCAAAAGTAGAAATATCTTGCAAATTTGTAAAAAGTCAACTGAATAGTCACAAAAGTAGAAATATCTTGAAAATGTCAACTGAATAATGAAATCTTGTAATTTACTAGTATATCTTGAAAATGTCTAGAAAGTCAACTGTGAAATATTTCACAAAATCTTCTAATTTTTCAACTATTTTTTCTACAAAGTCAACCAAATAGTGAAATATTTCATAAAATCGTGCAATTTACTGAAGTCAACTAAATAGAGACTTATTTCATTCATTTTATAAAGTCGCCCAAATAGTGAAATATTTCACAAAATCTTGCAATTTACTGAACATTCTTAAATTCAGTTACAAATTTAAAAAAAAATGAAAAGATTTCTCAAAATCTCTATATAAAGTAGAAACATCTTGTAAATTTCTAAAAAGTAGAAATATCTTGAAAATGTTCTAGAAACAATATTACAATCAATACAACCAGTTTAAAAAAAATTCAAAGATTTCACAATATCTATATCAAAAGTAGAAATATCTTGCAAATTTGTAAAAAGTCAACTGAATAGTCACAAAAGTAGAAATATCTTGAAAATGTCAACTGAATAATGAAATCTTGTAATTTACTAGTAGAAATATCTTGAAAATGTCTAGAAAGTCAACTGAATAAAGAAATCTTGTATTGTAATTTACTGAACAGTTGAGTTTTAGGACATTTTTCTAAAAAGTCAATTGAGTAGTGAAATATTCCACAAAATCTACTTATTTTTCTAGAAAGTCAGCCAAATAGTGATAGATTTCACTAGCAAATTTCTATTTTGCAAATTTCTAAAAAGTCAACGAAATTTCACAAAATATATATAAAAAGTAGAAATATCTTGCAAATTTATAAAACGTGAACTGAATAGTGAAATATTTCACAACATCCTCTAATTTTTCAACAATTTTTTCTAGAATGTCAACCAAATAGTGAAATATTTCACAAAATCTTGCAATTTACTGAAGTCAACTTATTTCATTTCTTTTATAAAGTGAAATATTATAAATAGTGAAATATTTCACAAAATCTTGCAATTTACTGAACAGTCTAGAAACGGTATTACATTAAGTTACAAATTTAAAAAAATGCAAAGATTTCTCAAAATCTCTACAAAAAGTAGAAATATCTTGCAAATTTGTAAAAAGTCAACTGAATAGTCACAAAAGTAGAAATATCTTGAAAATGTCTAAAAAGTCAAATGAATGGTCATTTATTTCACAAAAGTAGAAATATCTTGAAAATGTCTAAAAAGTCAACCGGATAATGAAATCTTCTAATTTACTGACCACTTGAGTTTTAGGACATTTTTCTAAAAACTCAACTGAACAGTGCAATATTTCACAAAAGCTTCTAATTTTTCAACTATTTTTTCTACAAAGTCAACCAAATAGTGAAATATTTCACAAAATCGTGCAATTTACTGAAGTCAACTAAATAGAGACTTATTTCATTTCTCTTATAAAGTCACCCAAATAGTGAAATATTTCACAAAATCTTGCAATTTACTGAACAGTCTTAAATTCGGTTACAAATTAAAAAAATCCAAAGATTTCTCAAAATCTCTATATAAAGTAGAAATATCTTGTAAATTTCTAAAAAGTCAACGGAATAGTCATTTATTTCACAAAAGTAGAAATATCTTGAAAACGTTCTAGAAACAATCTTACAATAAGTTTCCAGTTTCCAGTCCATATAAAAAGTAGAAATATCTTGCAAATTTATAAAAAGTCAACTACATAGTGAAATATTTTACAAAATCTTATAATTTGTCAACGATTTTTTGTAGAAAGTCAACCAAATAGTGAAATATTTCATAAAATCGTCCAATTTACTGAAGTCGACTAAATAGAGACTTATTTCATTTCTTTTATAAAGTCACCCAAATAGTGAAATATTTCACAAAATCTTGCAATTTACTGAACAGTCTAAAAACAGTCTTACATTAAGTTCCAAATTAAAAAAAAAATGCAATGATTTCTCAAAATCTCTATAAAAAGTAGAAATATCTTGCAAATTTGCAAAAAGTCAACTAAATAGTCATATATTTTCACAAAAGTAGAAATTTCTTGAAAATGTATACTGAATAATGAAATCTTGTAATTTACTAGTAGAAATATCTTGAAAATGTCTAGAAAGTCCATATAAAAAGTAGAAATATTTTGAAAATGTCTAAAAAGTCAACTGAATAATGAAATCTTGTAATTTACTGACCAGTTGAGTGAAATATTTCATAAAATCGTTCAATTTACTGAACAGTCTAGAAACAGTATTACATTAAGTTACAAATTTAAAAAGTGCAAAGATTTCTCAAAATCTCTATAAAAAGTAGAAATATCTTGCAAATTCGTAAAAAGTCAACTAAATAATGAAATCTTGTAATTTACTGACCAGTTGAGTTTTAGGCCATTTTTCTAAAAAGTCAACTGAATAGTGAAATATTTCACAAAATCTTCTAATTTCTCAACTATTTTTCTACAAAGTCAACTTAATAGTGAAATATTTAATGAAATCGTGCAATTTACTGAAGTCAACTAAATAGAGACTTATTTCATTTATTTTATAAAAATCTTGCAATTTACTGAACATTCTTAAATTCAGTTACAAATTTAAAAAAAATGAAAAGATTTCTCAAAATCTCTATATAAAGTAGAAACATCTTGTAAATTTCTAAAAAGTAGAAATATCTTGAAAATGTTCTAGAAACAATATTACAATCAATACAACCAGTTTAAAAAAATTCAAAGATTTCACAAAATCTATATCAAAAGTAGAAATATCTTGCAAATTTGTAAAAAGTCAACTGAATAGTCACAAAAGTAGAAATATCTTGAAAATGTCAACTGAATAATGAAATCTTGTAATTTACTAGTATATCTTGAAAATGTCTAGAAAGTCAACTGTGAAATATTTCACAAAATCTTCTAATTTTTCAACTATTTTTTCTACAAAGTCAACCAAATAGTGAAATATTTCATAAAATCGTGCAATTTACTGAAGTCAACTAAATAGAGACTTATTTCATTCATTTTATAAAGTCGCCCAAATAGTGAAATATTTCACAAAATCTTGCAATTTACTGAACATTCTTAAATTCAGTTACAAATTTAAAAAAAAATGAAAAGATTTCTCAAAATCTCTATATAAAGTAGAAACATCTTGTAAATTTCTAAAAAGTAGAAATATCTTGAAAATGTTCTAGAAACAATATTACAATCAATACAACCAGTTTAAAAAAAATTCAAAGATTTCACAATATCTATATCAAAAGTAGAAATATCTTGCAAATTTGTAAAAAGTCAACTGAATAGTCACAAAAGTAGAAATATCTTGAAAATGTCAACTGAATAATGAAATCTTGTAATTTACTAGTAGAAATATCTTGAAAATGTCTAGAAAGTCAACTGAATAAAGAAATCTTGTATTGTAATTTACTGAACAGTTGAGTTTTAGGACATTTTTCTAAAAAGTCAATTGAGTAGTGAAATATTCCACAAAATCTACTTATTTTTCTAGAAAGTCAGCCAAATAGTGATAGATTTCACTAGCAAATTTCTATTTTGCAAATTTCTAAAAAGTCAACGAAAATTTCACAAAATATATATAAAAAGTAGAAATATCTTGCAAATTTATAAAACGTGAACTGAATAGTGAAATATTTCACAACATCCTCTAATTTTTCAACAATTTTTTCTAGAATGTCAACCAAATAGTGAAATATTTCACAAAATCTTGCAATTTACTGAAGTCAACTTATTTCATTTCTTTTATAAAGTCACCCAAATAGTGAAATATTTCACAAAATCTTGCAATTTACTGAACAGTCTAGAAACGGTATTACATTAAGTTACAAATTTAAAAAAATGCAAAGATTTCTCAAAATCTCTACAAAAAGTAGAAATATCTTGCAAATTTGTAAAAAGTCAACTGAATAGTCACAAAAGTAGAAATATCTTGAAAATGTCTAAAAAGTCAAATGAATGGTCATTTATTTCACAAAAGTAGAAATATCTTGAAACTGTTCTAGACACAATATTACAATCAGTTTGCAGTTTAACAAAAAATTCAAAGATTTCACAAAATCCATATAAAAAGTAGAAATATCTTGCAAATTTATAAAAAGTCAACTGCGTAGTGAAATATTTTACAAAATCTTCTAATTGTCAACGATTTTTTCTAGAAAGTCAACCAAATAGTGAAATATTACACAAAGCCTTGCAATTTACTGAACTCAACTTATTTCATTTCTTTTATAAAGTCACCAAATAGTGAAATATTTCACAAAATCTTGCAATTTACTGAACAGTCTAGAAACAGTATTACATTAAGTTACGAATTTAAAAAAATGCAAAGATTTCTCAAAATCTCTATAAAAAGTAAAAATATCTTGCAAATTTTTAAAAAGTCAACTGAATAGTCATTTATTTCACAAAAGTAGAAATATCTAAAAAGTCAACCGGATAATGAAATCTTCTAATTTACTGACCACTTGAGTTTTAGGACATTTTTCTAAAAACTCAACTGAAAAGTGCAATATTTCACAAAAGCTTCTAATTTTTCAACTATTTTTTCTACAAAGTCAACCAAATAGTGAAATATTTCACAAAATCGTGCAATTTACTGAAGTCAACTAAATAGAGACTTATTTCATTTCTCTTATAAAGTCACCCAAATAGTGAAATATTTCACAAAATCTTGCAATTTACTGAACAGTCTTAAATTCGGTTACAAATTAAAAAATCCAAAGATTTCTCAAAATCTCTATATAAAGTAGAAATATCTTGTAAATTTCTAAAAAGTCAACGGAATAGTCATTTATTTCACAAAAGTAGAAATATCTTGAAAACGTTCTAGAAACAATCTTACAATAAGTTTCCAGTTTCCAGTCCATATAAAAAGTAGAAATATCTTGCAAATTTATAAAAAGTCAACTACATAGTGAAATATTTTACAAAATCTTATAATTTGTCAACGATTTTTTGTAGAAAGTCAACCAAATAGTGAAATATTTCATAAAATCGTCCAATTTACTGAAGTCGACTAAATAGAGACTTATTTCATTTCTTTTATAAAGTCACCCAAATAGTGAAATATTTCACAAAATCTTGCAATTTACTGAACAGTCTAGAAACAGTCTTACATTAAGTTCCAAATTAAAAAAAAAAATGCAATGATTTCTCAAAATCTCTATAAAAAGTAGAAATATCTTGCAAATTTGCAAAAAGTCAACTAAATAGTCATATATTTTATCATATACTGAATAATGAAATCTTGTAATTTACTAGTAGAAATATCTTGAAAATGTCTAGAAAGTCCATATAAAAAGTAGAAATATTTTGAAAATGTCTAAAAAGTCAACTGAATAATGAAATCTTGTAATTTACTGACCAGTTGAGTGAAATATTTCATAAAATCGTTCAATTTACTGAACAGTCTAGAAACAGTATTACATTAAGTTACAAATTTAAAAAGTGCAAAGATTTCTCAAAATCTCTATAAAAAGTAGAAATATCTTGCAAATTCGTAAAAAGTCAACTAAATAATGAAATCTTGTAATTTACTGACCAGTTGAGTTTTAGGCCATTTTTCTAAAAAGTCAACTGAATAGTGAAATATTTCACAAAATCTTCTAATTTCTCAACTATTTTTCTACAAAGTCAACTTAATAGTGAAATATTTAATGAAATCGTGCAATTTACTGAAGTCAACTAAATAGAGACTTATTTCATTTATTTTATAAAAATCTTGCAATTTACTGAACATTCTTAAATTCAGTTACAAATTTAAAAAAAAATGAAAAGATTTCTCAAAATCTCTATATAAAGTAGAAACATCTTGTAAATTTCTAAAAAGTAGAAATATCTTGAAAATGTTCTAGAAACAATATTACAATCAATACAACCAGTTTAAAAAAAATCAAAGATTTCACAAAATCTATATCAAAAGTAGAAATATCTTGCAAATTTGTAAAAAGTCAACTGAATAGTCACAAAAGTAGAAATATCTTGAAAATGTCAACTGAATAATGAAATCTTGTAATTTACTAGTATATCTTGAAAATGTCTAGAAAGTCAACTGTGAAATATTTCACAAAATCTTCTAATTTTTCAACTATTTTTTCTACAAAGTCAACCAAATAGTGAAATATTTCATAAAATCGTGCAATTTACTGAAGTCAACTAAATAGAGACTTATTTCATTCATTTTATAAAGTCGCCCAAATAGTGAAATATTTCACAAAATCTTGCAATTTACTGAACATTCTTAAATTCAGTTACAAATTTAAAAAAAAATGAAAAGATTTCTCAAAGTCTCTATATAAAGTAGAAACATCTTGTAAATTTCTAAAAAGTAGAAATATCTTGAAAATGTTCTAGAAACAATATTACAATCAATACAACCAGTTTAAAAAAAATTCAAAGATTTCACAATATCTATATCAAAAGTAGAAATATCTTGCAAATTTGTAAAAAGTCAACTGAATAGTCACAAAAGTAGAAATATCTTGAAAATGTCAACTGAATAATGAAATCTTGTAATTTACTAGTAGAAATATCTTGAAAATGTCTAGAAAGTCAACTGAATAAAGAAATCTTGTATTGTAATTTACTGAACAGTTGAGTTTTAGGACATTTTTCTAAAAAGTCAATTGAGTAGTGAAATATTCCACAAAATCTACGTAATTTTCTAGAAAGTCACCCAAATAGTGATAGATTTCACTAGCAAATTTCTATTTTGCAAATTTCTAAAAAGTCAACGAAAATTTCACAAAATATATATAAAAAGTAGAAATATCTTGCAAATTTATAAAACGTGAACTGAATAGTGAAATATTTCACAACATCCTCTAATTTTTCAACAATTTTTTCTAGAATAGTGAAATATTTCTCAAAATCTTGCAATTTACTGAAGTCAACTTATTTCATTTCTTTTATAAAGTCACCCAAATAGTGAAATATTTCACAAAATCTTGCAATTTACTGAACAGTCTAGAAACGGTATTACATTAAGTTACAAATTTAAAAAAATGCAAAGATTTCTCAAAATCTCTACAAAAAGTAGAAATATCTTGCAAATTTGTAAAAAGTCAACTGAATAGTCACAAAAGTAGAAATATCTTGAAAATGTCTAAAAAGTCAAATGAATGGTCATTTATTTCACAAAAGTAGAAATATCTTGAAACTGTTCTAGAAACAATATTACAATCAGTATCTCTATAAAAAGTAAAAATATCTTGCAAATTTTTAAAAAGTCAACTGAATAGTCATTTATTTCTAAAAAGTCAACTGAATAATGAAATCTTCTAATTTACTGACCACTTGGGTTTTAGGACATTTTTCTAAAAACTCAACTGAACAGTGCAATATTTCACAAAAACTTCTAATTTTTCAACTATTTTTTCTAAAAAGTCAACCAAATAGTGAAATATTTCACAAAATCGTGGAATTTACTGAAGTCAACTAAATAGAGACTTATTTCATTTCTCTTATAAAGTCACCCAAATAGTGAAATATTTCACAAAATCTTGCAATTTACTGAACAGTCTTAAAATCGGTTACAAATTAAAAAAATCCAAAGATTTCTCAAAATCTCTATATAAAGTAGAAATATCTTGTAAATTTCTAAAAAGTCATCGGAATAGTCATTTATTTTACAAAAGTAGAAATATCTTGAAAACGTTCTAGAAACAATCTTACAATCAGTTTCCAGTTTCCAGTCCATATAAAAAGTAGAAATATCTTGCAACTTTATAAAAAGTCAACTGCATAGTGAAATATTTTACAAAATCTTATAATTTGTCAACGATTTTTTGTAGAAAGTCAACCAAATAGTAAAATATTTCATAAAATCGTCCAATTTACTGAAGTCGACTAAATATAGACTTATTTCATTTCTTTTATAAAGTCACCCAAATATTGAAATATTTCACGGAATCTTGCAATTTACTGAACAGTCTAGAAACAGTCTTACATTAAGTTCCAAATTTAAAAAAAATGCAATGATTTCTCAAAATCTCTATAAAAATATCTTGCAAATTTGCAAAAAGTCAACTGAATAGTCACAAAAGTAGAAATATCTTGAAAATGTCAACTGAATAATGAAATCTTGTAATTTACTAGTATATCTTGAAAATGTCTAGAAAGTCAACTGTGAAATATTTCACAAAATCTTCTAATTTTACAACTATTTTTTCTACAAAGTCAACCAAATAGTGAAATATTTCATAAAATCGTGCAATTTACTGAAGTCAACTAAATAGAGACTTATTTCATTTATTTTATAAAGTCGCCCAAATAGTGAAATATTTCACAAAATCTTGCAATTTACTGAACATTCTTAAATTCAGTTACAAATTTAAAAAAAAAATGAAAAGATTTCTCAAAATCTCTATATAAAGTAGAAACATCTTGTAAATTTCTAAAAAGTAGAAATATCTTGAAAATGTTCTAGAAACAATATTACAATCAATACAACCAGTTTAAAAAAAATTCAAAGATTTCACAATATCTATATCAAAAGTAGAAATATCTTGCAAATTTGTAAAAAGTCAACTGAATAGTCACAAAAGTAGAAATATCTTGAAAATGTCAACTGAATAATGAAATCTTGTAATTTACTAGTAGAAATATCTTGAAAATGTCTAGAAAGTCAACTGAATAATGAAATCTTGTGTTGTAATTTACTGAACAGTTGAGTTTTAGGACATTTTTCTAAAAAGTCAATTGAGTAGTGAAATATTCCACAAAATCTACTTATTTTTCTAGAAAGTCAGCCAAATAGTGATAGATTTCACTAGCAAATTTCTATTTTGCAAATTTCTAAAAAGTCAACGAAAATTTCACAAAATATATATAAAAAGTAGAAATATCTTGCAAATTTATAAAACGTGAACTGAATAGTGAAATATTTCACAACATCCTCTAATTTTTCAACAATTTTTTCTAGAATGTCAACCAAATAGTGAAATATTTCACAAAATCTTGCAATTTACTGAAGTCAACTTATTTCATTTCTTTTATAAAGTCACCCAAATAGTGAAATATTTCACAAAATCTTGCAATTTACTGAACAGTCTAGAAACGGTTTCACAAAATCTTGCAATTTACTGAACAGTCTAGAAACAGTATTACATTAAGTTACGAATTTAAAAAAATGCAAAGATTTCTCAAAATCTCTATAAAAAGTAAAAATATCTTGCAAATTTTTAAAAAGTCAACTTAATAGTCATTTATTTCACAAAAGTAGAAATATCTTGAAAATGTCTAAAAAGTCAACTGAATAATGAAATCTTCTAATTTACTGACCACTTGAGTTTTAGGACATTTTTCTAAAAACTCAACTGAACAGTGCAATATTTCACAAAAACTTCTAATTTTTCAACTATTTTTTCAACAAAGTCAACCAAATAGTGAAATATTTCACAAAATCGTGCAATTTACTGAAGTCAACTAAATAGAGACTTATTTCATTTCTCTTATAAAGTCACCCAAATAGTGAAATATTTCACAAAATCTTGCAATTTACTGAACATTCTTAAATTCAGTTACAAATTTAAAAAAAAATGCAAAGATTTCTCAAAATCTCTATATAAAGTAGAAATATCTTGTAAATTTCTAAAAAGTCAACGGAATATTCATTTATTTTACAAAAGTAGAAATATCTTGAAAATGTTCTAGAAACAATATTACAATTAGTTTCCAGTTTAACAAAAAATTCAAAGATTTCACAAACTCCATATAAAAAGTAGTAGTCTTGCAAATTTATAAAAAGTCAACTGCATAGTGAAATATTTTACAAAATCTTCTAATTGTCAACGATTTTTTCTAGAAAGTCAACCAAATAGTGAAATATTTCACAAAGCCTTGCAATTTACTGAAGTCAACTTATTTAATTTCTTTTATAAAGTCACCCAAATAGTGAAATATTTCACAAAATCTTCCAATTTACTGAACAGTCTAGAAACAGTATTACATTAAGTTACAAATTTAAAAAAATGCAAAGATTTCTCAAAATCTCTATAAAAAGTTGAAATATCTTGCAAATTTGTAAAAAGTCAACTGAATAGTCACAAAATTAGAAATAACTGAATAATGAAATGTAATTTACTAGTAGAAATATCTTGAACATGTCTAGAAAGTCAACTGAATAATGAAATCTTGTATTGTAATTTACTGAACAGTTGAGTTTTAGGACATTTTTCTAAAAAGTCAATTGAAATCTTCTTATTTTGTCCTAGTTTTTCTAGAAAGTCAGCCAAATAGTGATAGATTTCACTAGCAAATTTCTATTTTGCTAATTTCTAAAAAGTCAACGAAAGATATCACAAAATATATATAAAAAGTAGAAATATCTTGCAAATTTACAAAACGTGAACGGAATAGTGAAATATTTCACAAAATCTTCTAATTTGTCAACCAAATAATGAAATATTTCACAAAATCTTGCAATTTACTGAACAGTCTTAAATTCGGTTACAAATTAAAAAAAATGCAAAGATTTCTCAACATCTCTATATAAAGTAGAAATATCTTGTAAATTTCTAAAAAGTCAACGGAATAGTCATTTATTTCACAAAAGTAGAAATATCTTGAAAACGTTCTAGAAACAATCTTACAATAAGTTTCCAGTTTCCAGTCCATATAAAAAGTAGAAATATCTTGCAAATTTATAAAAAGTCAACTACATTTATATTATTTATTATTTATATTATTATATTATTTATATTATTTATATTTTACAAAATCTTATAATTTGTCAACGATTTTTTGTAGAAAGTCAACCAAATAGTGAAATATTTCATAAAATCGTCCAATTTACTGAAGTCGACTAAATAGAGACTTATTTCATTTCTTTTATAAAGTCACCCAAATAGTGAAATATTTCACAAAATCTTGCAATTTACTGAACAGTCTAGAATTAGTCTTAAATTAAGTTCCAAATTAAAAAAAATGCAATGATTTCTCAAAATCTCTATAAAAAGTAGAAATATCTTACAAATTTGCAAAAAGTCAACTAAATAGTCATATATTTTCACAAAAGTAGAAATTTCTTGAAAATGTCTACTGAATAATGAAATCTTGTAATTTACTAGTAGAAATATCTTGAAAATGTCTAGAAAGTCCATATAAAAAGTAGAAATATTTTGAAAATGCCTAAAAAGTCAACTGAATAATGAAATCTTGTAATTTACTGACCAGTTGAGTGAAATATTTCATAAAATCGTCCAATTTACTGAACAGTCTAGAAACAGTATTACATTAAGTTACAAATTTAAAAAGTGCAAAGATTTCTCAAAATCTCTATAAAAAGTAGAAATATCTTGCAAATTCGTAAAAAGTCAACTAAATAATGAAATCTTGTAATTTACTGACCAGTTGAGTTTTAGGCCATTTTTCTAAAAAGTCAACTGAATAGTGAAATATTTCACAAAATCTTCTAATTTCTCAACTATTTTTCTACAAAGTCAACTAAATAGTGAAATATTTAATGAAATCGTGCAATTTACTGAAGTCAACTAAATAGAGACTTATTTCATTTATTTTATAAAGTCGCCCAAATAGTGAAATATTTCACAAAATCTTGCAATTTACTGAACATTCTTAAATTCAGTTACAAATTTAAAAAAAAATGAAAAGATTTCTCAAAATCTCTATATAAAGTAGAAACATCTTGTAAATTTCTAAAAAGTAGAAATATCTTGAAAATGTTCTAGAAACAATATTACAATCAATACAACCAGTTTAAAAAAAATTCAAAGATTTCACAAAATCTA
Source organism: Lucilia sericata (assembly GCF_015586225.1). NCBI lineage: Eukaryota > Metazoa > Arthropoda > Insecta > Diptera > Calliphoridae > Lucilia > Lucilia sericata. Next base: position 51,983 of record NW_023995034.1, read on the forward strand.
TATCAAAAGTAGAAATATCTTGCAAATTTGTAAAAAGTTAACTGAATAGTCACAAAAGTAGAAATATCTTGAAAATGTCAACTGAATAATGAAATCTTGTAATTTACTAGTAGAAATATCTTGAAAATGTCTAGAAAGTCAACTGAATAAAGAAATCTTGTATTGTAATTTACTGAACAGTTGAGTTTTAGGACATTTTTCTAAAAAGTCAATTGAATAGTGAAATATTCCACAAAATCTACTTATTTTTCTAGAAAGTCAGCCAAATAGTGATAGATTTCACTAGCAAATTTCTATTTTGCAAATTTCTAAAAAGTCAACGAAAATTTCACAAAATATATATAAAAAGTAGAAATATCTTGCAAATTTATAAAACGTGAACTGAATAGTGAAATATTTCACAACATCCTCTAATTTTTCAACAATTTTTTCTAGAATGTCAACCAAATAGTGAAATATTTCACAAAATCTTGCAATTTACTGAAGTCAACTTATTTCATTTCTTTTATAAAGTCACCCAAATAGTGAAATATTTCACAAAATCTTGCAATTTACTGAACAGTCTAGAAACGGTATTACATTAAGTTACAAATTTAAAAAAATGCAAAGATTTCTCAAAATCTCTACAAAAAGTAGAAATAACTTGCAAATTTGTAAAAAGTCAACTGAATAGTCACAAAAGTAGAAATATCTTGAAAATGTCTAAAAAGTCAAATGAATGGTCATTTATTTCACAAAAGTAGAAATATCTTGAAACTGTTCTAGAAACAATATTACAATCAGTTTCCAGTTTAACAAAAAATTCAAAGATTTCACAAAATCCATATAAAAAGTAGAAATATCTTGCAAATTTATAAAAAGTCAACTGCGTAGTGAAATATTTTACAAAATCTTCTAATTGTCAACGATTTTTTCTAGAAAGTCAACCAAATAGTGAAATATTACACAAAGCCTTGCAATTTACTGAACTCAACTTATTTCATTTTTTTTATAAAGTCACCAAATAGTGAAATATTTCACAAAATCTTGCAATTTACTGAACAGTCTAGAAACAGTATTACATTAAGTTACGAATTTAAAAAAATGCAAAGATTTCTCAAAATCTCTATAAAAAGTAAAAATATCTTGAAAATTTTTAAAAAGTCAACTGAATAGTCATTTATTTCACAAAAGTAGAAATATCTTGAAAATGTCTAAAAAGTCAACTGAATAATGAAATCTTCTAATTTACTGACCACTTGAGTTTTAGGACATTTTTCTAAAAACTCAACTGAACAGTGTAATATTTCACAAAAACTTCTAATTTTTCAACTATTTTTTCTACAAAGTCAACCATATATCTTGAAAATGTCTAGAAAGTCAACTGTGAAATATTTCACAAAATCTTCTAATTTTTAAACTATTTTTTCTACAAAGTCAACCAAATAGTGAAATATTTCATAAAATCGTGCAATTTACTGAAGTCAACTAAATAGAGACTTATTTCATTTATTTTATAAAGTCGCCCAAATAGTGAAATATTTCACAAAATCTTGCAATTTAGTGAACATTCTTAAATTCAGTTACAAATTTAAAAAAATATGAAAAGATTTCTCAAAATCTCTATATAAAGTAGAAACATCTTGTAAATTTCTAAAAAGTAGAAATATCTTGAAAATGTTCTAGAAACAATATTACAATCAATACAACCAGTTTAAAAAAAAATTCAAAGATTTCACAAAATCTATATCGAAAGTAGAAATATCTTGCAAATTTGTAAAAAGTCAACTGAATTTTCACAAAAGTAGAAATATCTTGAAAATGTCAACTGAATAATGAAATCTTGTAATTTACTAGTAGAAATATCTTGAAAATGTCTAGAAAGTCAACTGAATAAAGAAATCTTGTATTGTAATTTACTGAACAGTTGAGTTTTAGGATATTTTTCTAAAAAGATAATTGAATAGTGAAATATTCCACAAAATCTACTTATTTTTCTAGAAAGTCAGCCAAATAGTGATAGATTTCACTAGCAAATTTCTATTTTGCAAATTTCTAAAAAGTCAACGAAAATTTCACAAAATATATATAAAAAGTAGAAATATCTTGCAAATTTATAAAACGTGAACTGAATAGTGAAATATTTCACAACATCCTCTAATTTTTCAACAATTTTTTCTAGAATGTCAACTAAATAGTGAAATATTTCACAAAATCTTGCAATTTACTGAAGTCAACTAATTTAATTTCTTTTATAAAGTCACCCAAATAGTGAAATATTTCACAAAATCTTGCAATTTACTGAACAGTCTAGAAACGGTATTACATTAAGTTACAAATTTAAAAAAATGCAAAGATTTCTCAAATCTCTACAAAAAGTAGAAATATCTTGCAAATTTGTAAAAAGTCAACTGAATAGTCACAAAAGTAGAAATATCTTGAAAATGTCTATAAAGTCAAATGAATGGTCATTTATTTCACAAAAGTAGAAATATCTTGAAACTGTTCTAGAAACTGAACAGTGCAATATTTCACAAAAACTTCTAATTTTTCAACTATTTTTTCTACAAAGTCAACCATATATCTTGAAAATGTCTAGAAAGTCAACTGTGAAATATTTCACAAAATCTTCTAATTTTTAAACTATTTTTTCTACAAAGTCAACCAAATAGTGAAATATTTCATAAAATCGTGCAATTTACTGAAGTCAACTAAATAGAGACTTATTTCATTTATTTTATAAAGTCGCCCAAATAGTGAAATATTTCACAAAATCTTGCAATTTACTGAACATTCTTAAATTCAGTTACAAATTTAAAAAAAAATGCAAAGATTTCTCAAAATCTCTATATAAAGTAGAAACATCTTGTAAATTTCTAAAAAGTAGAAATATCTTGAAAATGTTCTAGAAACAATATTACAATCAATACAACCAGTTTAAAAAAAATTCAAAGATTTCACAAAATCTATATCAAAGTAGAAATATCTTGCAAATTTGTAAAAAGTCAACTGAATAGTCACAAAAGTAGAAATATCTTGAAAATGTCAACTGAATAATGAAATCTTGTAATTTACTAGTAGAAATATCTTGAAAATGTCTAGAAAGTCAACTGAATAAAGAAATCTTGTATTGTAATTTACTGAACAGTTGAGTTTTAGGACATTTTTCTAAAAAGACAATTGAATAGTGAAATATTCCACAAAATCTACTTATTTTTCTAGAAAGTCAGCCAAATAGTGATAGATTTCACTAGCAAATTTCTATTTTGCAAATTTCTAAAAAGTCAACGAAAATTTCACAAAATATATATAAAAAGTAGAAATATCTTGCAAATTTATAAAACGTGAACTGAATAGTGAAATATTTCACAACATCCTCTAATTTTTCAACAATTTTTTCTAGAATGTCAACCAAATAGTGAAATATTTCACAAAATCTTGCAATTTACTGAAGTCAACTAATTTAATTTCTTTTATAAAGTCACCCAAATAGTGAAATATTTCACAAAATCTTGCAATTTACTGAACAGTCTAGAAACGGTATTACATTAAGTTACAAATTTAAAAAAATGCAAAGATTTCTCAAATCTCTACAAAAAGTAGAAATATCTTGCAAATTTGTAAAAAGTCAACTGAATAGTCACAAAAGTAGAAATATCTTGAAAATGTCTAAAAAGTCAAATGAATGGTCATTTATTTCACAAAAGTAGAAATATCTTGAAACTGTTCTAGAAACAATATTACAATCAGTTTCCAGTTTAACAAAAAATTCAAAGATTTCACAAAATCCATATAAAAAGTAGAAATAAAAAGTCAACTGCGTAGTGAAATATTTTACAAAATCTTCTAATTGTCAACGATTTTTTCTAGAAAGTCAACCAAATAGTGAAATATTACACAAAGCCTTGCAATTTACTGAACTCAACTTATTTCATTTCTTTTATAAAGTCACCAAATAGTGAAATATTTCACAAAATCTTGCAATTTACTGAACAGTCTAGAAACAGTATTACATTAAGTTACGAATTTAAAAAAATGCAAAGATTTCTCAAAATCTCTATAAAAAGTAAAAATATCTTGCAAATTTTTAAAAAGTCAACTGAATAGTCATTTATTTCACAAAAGTAGAAAAATCTTGAAAATGTCTAAAAAGTCAACTGAATAATGAAATCTTCTAATTTACTGACCATTTGAGTTTTAGGACATTTTTCTAAAAACTCAACTGAACAGTGCAATATTTCACAAAAACTTCTAATTTTTCAACTATTTCTTCTACAAAGTCAACCAAATAGTGAAATATTTCACAAAATCGTGCAATTTACTGAAGTCAACTAAATAGAGACTTATTTCATTTCTCTTATAAAGTCACCCAAATAGTGAAATATTTCACAAAATCTTGCAATTTACTGAACAGTCTTAAATTCGGTTACAAATTAAAAAAATCCAAAGATTTCTCAAAATCTCTATATAAAGTAGAAATATCTTGTAAATTTCTAAAAAGTCAACGGAATAGTCATTTATTTTACAAAAGTAGAAATATCTTGAAAACGTTCTAGAAACAATCTTACAATCAGTTTCCAGTTTCCAGTCCATATAAAAAGTAGAAATATCTTGCAACTTTATAAAAAGTCAACTGCATAGTGAAATATTTTACAAAATCTTATAATTTGTCAACGATTTTTTGTAGAAAGTCAACCAAATAGTAAAATATTTCATAAAATCGTCCAATTTACTGAAGTCGACTAAATATAGACTTATTTCATTTCTTTTATAAAGTCACCCAAATATTGAAATATTTCACAGAATCTTGCAATTTACTGAACAGTCTAGAAACAGTCTTAGATTAAGTTCCAAATTTAAAAAAAAATGCAATGATTTCTCAAAATCTCTATAAAAAGTAGAAATATCTTGCAAATTTGCAAAAAGTCAACTGAATAGTCACAAAAGTAGAAATATCTTGAATATGGCAACTGAATAATGAAATCTTGTAATTTACTAGTAGAAATATCTTGAAAATGTCTAGAAAGTCAACTGTGAAAAATTTCACAAAATCTTCTAATTTTTCAACTATTTTTTCTACAAAGTCAACCAAATAGTGAAATATTTCACAAAATCTTGCTATTTACTGAACAGTCTTAAATTCAGTTACAAATTTAAAAAAATGAAAAGATTTCTCAAAATCTCTATATAAAGTAGAAATATCTTGTAAATTTCTAAAAAGTAGAAATATCTTGTAAATTTCTAAAAAGTAGAAATATCTTGAAAATTTTCTAGAAACAATATTACAATCAATACAACCAGTTTAACAAAAAATTCAAAGATTTCACAAAATCTATATCAAAAGTAGAAATATCTTGCAAATTTATAAAAAGTCAACTACATGGTGAAATATTTCACAAAATTTTCTTATTTTGTCCTAGTTTTTCTAGAAAGTCAGCCAAATAGTGATAGATTTCACTAGCAAATTTCTAAAAAGTCAACGAAAATTTCACAAAATATATATAAAAAGTAGAAATATCTTGCAAATTTATAAAACTTGAACGGAATAGTGAAATATTTCACAAAATCTTCTAATTTGTCAACAATTTTTTCTAGAATGTCAACCAAATAGTGAAATATTTCACAAAATCTTGCAATTTACTGAAGTCAACTTATTTCATTTCTTTTATAAAGTCACCCAAATAGTGAAATATTTCACAAAATCTTGCAATTTACTGAACAGTCTAGAAACAGTATTACATTAAGTTACAAATTTAAAAAAAAATGCAAAGATTTCTCAAAATCTCTATAAAAATTAGAAATATCTTGCAAATTTGTAAAAAGTCAACTCAATAGTCACAAAAGTAGAAATATCTTGAAAATGTCTAAAAAGTCAACTGAATGGTCATTTGTTTCACAAAAGTAGAAATATCTTGAATATGTTCTAGAAACAATATTACAATTAGTTTCCAGTTTAACAAAAAATTCAAAGATTTCACAAACTCCATATAAAAAGTAGTAGTCTTGCAAATTTATAAAAAGTCAACTGCATAGTGAAATATTTTACAAAATCTTCTAATTGTCAACGATTTTTTCTAGAAAGTCAACCAAATAGTGAAATATTTCACAAAGCCTTGCAATTTACTGAAGTCAACTTATTTCATTTCTTTTATAAAGTCACCCAAATAGTGAAATATTTCACAAAATCTGATTTACTGAACAGTCTAGAAACAGTATTACATTAAGTTACAAATTTAAAAAAAATGCAAAGATTTCTCAAAATCTCTATGAAAAGTTGAAATATCTTGAAAATGTCTAGAAAGTCAACTGAATAATGAAATCTTGTATTGTAATTTACTGAACAGTTGAGTTTTAGGACATTTTTCTAAAAAGTCAATTGAATAGTGAAATATTTCACAAAATCTTCTTATTTTGTCCTAGTTTTTCTAGAAAGTCAGCCAAATAGTGATAGATTTCACTAGCAAATTTCTATTTTGCTAATTTCTAAAAAGTCAACGAAAGATTTCACAAAATATATATAAAAAGTAGAAATATCTTGCAAATTTACAAAACGTGAACGGAATAGTGAAATATTTCACAAAATCTTCTAATTTGTCAACAATTTTTTTTAGAATGTCAACCAAATAATGAAATATTTCACAAAATCTTGCAATTTACTGAACAGTCTTAAATTCGGTTACAAATTAAAAAAATGCAAAGATTTCTCAACATCTCTATATAAAGTAGAAATATCTTGTAAATTTCTAAAAAGTCAACGGAATAGTCATTTATTTCACAAAAGTAGAAATATCTTGAAAACGTTCTAGAAACAATCTTACAATAAGTTTCCAGTTTCCAGTCCATATAAAAAGTAGAAATATCTTGCAAATTTATAAAAAGTCAACTACATAGTGAAATATTTTACAAAATCTTATAATTTGTCAACGATTTTTTGTAGAAAGTCAACCAAATAGTGAAATATTTCATAAAATCGTCCAATTTACTGAAGTCGACTAAATAGAGACTTATTTCATTTCTTTTATAAAGTCACCCAAATATAAAATCTTGCAGTTTACTGAACAGTCTAGAAACAGTCTTACATTAAGTTCCAAATTAAAAAAAAATGCAATGATTTCTCAAAATCTCTATAAAAAGTAGAAATATCTTGCAAATTTGCAAAAAGTCAACTAAATAGTCATATATTTTCATAAAAGTAGAAATTTCTTGAAAATGTTTACTGAATAATGAAATCTTGTAATTTACTAGTAGAAATATCTTGAAAATGTCTAGAAAGTCCATATAAAAAAGTAGAAATATCTTGCAAATTAAAAAAAGTCAACTGCATAGTGAAATATTTCACAAAATATTCTAATTTCTCAACTATTTTTCTACAAAGTCAACTAAATAGTGAAATATTTCATGAAATCGTGCAATTTACTGAAGTCAACTAAATAGACACTTATTTCATTTATTTTATAAAGTCACCCAAATAGTGAAATATATCACAAAATCTTGCAATTTACTGAACAGTCTTAAATTCAGTTACAAATTTAAAAAAATGAAAAGATTTCTCAAAATCTCTGTATAAAGTAGAAATATCTTGTAAATTTCTAAAAAGTAGAAATATCTTGAAAATGTTCTAGAAACAATATTACAATCAATACAACCAGAGTTTAACAAAAAATTCAAAGATTTCACAAAATCTATATCAAAAGTAGAAATATCTTGCAAATTTGTAAAAAGTCAACTGAATAGTCACAAAAGTAGAAATATCTTGAAAATATTCAACTGAATAATGAATCTTGTAATTTACTAGTAGAAATATCTTGAAAATGTCTAGAAAGTCAACTGAATAATGAAATCTTGTATTGTAATTTACTGAACAGTTGAGTTTTAGGACATTTTTCTAAAAAGTCAATTGAATAGTGAAATATTTCACAAAATCTTCTTATTTTGTCCTAGTTTTTCTAGAAAGTCAGCCAAATAGTGATAGATTTCACTAGCAAATTTCTATTTTGCTAATTTCTAAAAAGTCAACGAAAGATTTCACAAAATATATATAAAAAGTAGAAATATCTTGCAAATTTACAAAACGTGAACGGAATAGTGAAATATTTCACAAAATCTTCTAATTTGTCAACAATTTTTTCTAGAATGTCAACCAAATAATGAAATATTTCACAAAATCTTGCAATTTACTGAACAGTCTTAAATTCTGTTACAAATTAAAAAAAATGCAAAGATTTCTCAACATCTCTATATAAAGTAGAAATATCTTGTAAATTTCTAAAAAGTCAACGGAATAATCATTTATTTCACAAAAGTAGAAATATCTTGAAAACGTTCTAGAAACAATCTTACAATAAGTTTCCAGTTTCCAGTCCATATAAAAAGTAGAAATATCTTGCAAATTTATAAAAAGTCAACTACATAGTGAAATATTTTACAAAATCTTATAATTTGTCAACGATTTTTTGTAGAAAGTCAACCAAATAGTGAAATATTTCATAAAATCGTACAATTTACTGAAGTCGACTAAATAGAGACTTATTTCATTTATTTATAAAGTCACCCAAATAGTGAAATATTTCACAAAATCTTGCAATTTACTGAACAGTCTAGAAACAGTCTTACATTAAGTTCCAAATTAAAAAAAATGCAATGATTTCTCAAAATCTCTATAAAGAGTAGAAATATCTTGCAAATTTGCAAAAAAATCAACTAAATAGTCATATATTTTCACAAAAGTAGAAATATCTTGAAAATGTTTACTGAATAATGAAATCTTGTAATTTACTAGTAGAAATATCTTGAAAATGTCTAGAAAGTCCATATAAAAAGTAGAAATATCTTGCAAATTAAAAAAGTCAACTGCATAGTGAAATATTTCACAAAATATTCTAATTTTCTCAACTATTTTTCTACAAAGTCAACTAAATAGTGAAATATTTCATGAAATCGTGCAATTTACTGAAGTCAACTAAATAGAGACTTATTTCATTTATTTTATAAAGTCACCCAAATAGTGAAATATTTCACAAAATCTTGCAATTTACTGAACAGTCTTAAATTCAGTTACAAATTTAAAAAATGAAAAGATTTCTCAAAATCTCTATATAAAGTAGAAATATCTTGTAAATTTCTAAAAAGTAGAAATATCTTGAAAATGTTCTAGAAACAATATTACAATCAATACAACCAGTTTAAAAAAAATTCAAAGATTTCACAAAATCTATATCAAAAGTAGAAATATCTTGCAAATTTGTAAAAAGTCAACTGAATAGTCACAAAAGTAGAAATATCTTGAAAATGTCAACTGAATAATGAAATCTTGTAATTTACTAGTAGAAATATCTTAAAAATGTCTAGAAAATAAACTGAATAATGAAATCTTGTATTGTAATTTACTGAACAGTTGAGTTTTAGTACATTTTTCTAAAAAGTCAATTGTGAAATATTTCACAAAATCTTCTTATTTTGTCGTAGTTTTTCTAGAAAGTTAGCCAAATAGTGATAGATTTCACTAGCAAATTTCTATTTTGCAAATTTCTAAAAAGTCAACGAAAATTTCACAAAATATATATAAAAAGTAGAAATATCTTGCAAATTTATAAAACGTGAACTGAATAGTGAAATATTTCAAAACATCCTCTAATTTTTCAACAATTTTTTCTAGAATGTCAACCAAATAGTGAAATATTTCACAAAATCTTGCAATTTACTGAACAGTCTAGAAACAGTATTACATTAAGTTACAAATTTAAAAAAATGCAAAGATTTCTCAAAATCTCTACAAAAAGTAGAAATATCTTGCAAATTTGTAAAAAGTCAACTGAATAGTCACAAAAGTAGAAATATCTTGAAACTGTTCTAGAAACAATATTACAATCAGTTTCCAGTTTAACAAAAAATTCAAAGATTTCACAAAATCCATATAAAAAGTAGAAATATCTTGCAAATTTATAGAAAGTCAACTGCGTAGTGAAATATTTTACAAAATCTTCTAATTGTCAACGATTTTTTCTAGAAAGTCGAACAAATAGTGAAATATTACACAAAGCCTTGTAATTTACTGAAGTCAACTTATTTAATTTCTTTTATAAAGTCACCCTAATAGTGAAATATTTCACAAAATCTTGCAATTTACTGAACAGTCTAGAAACAGTATTACATTAAGTTACGAATTTAAAAAAATGCAAAGATTTCTCAAAATCTCTATAAAAAGTAAAAATATCATGCAAATTTTTAAAAAGTCAACTGAATAGTCATTTATTTCACAAAAGTAGAAATATATTGAAAATGTCTAAAAAGTCAACTGAATAATGAAATCTTCTAATTTACTGACCACTTGAGTTTTATTACATTTTTCTAAAAACTCAACTGAACAGTGCAATATTTCACAAAAACTTCTAATTTTTCAACTATTTTTTCTACAAAGTCAACCAAATAGTGAAATATTTCACAAAATCGTGCAATTTACTGAAGTCAACTAAATAGAGACTTATTTCATTTCTCTTATAAAGTCAACCAAATATTGAAATATTTCACAGAATCTTGCAATTTACTGAACAGTCTAGAAACAGTCTTACATTAAGTTCCAAATTTAAAAAAAATGCAATGATTTCTCAAAATCTCTATAAAAAGTAGAAATATCTTGCAAATTTGCAAAAAGTCAACTGAATAGTCACAAAAGTAGAAATATCTTGAAAATGTCAACTGAATAATGAAATCTTGTAATTTACTAGTAGAAATATCTTGAAAATGTCTAGAAAGTCAACTGTGAAATATTTCACAAAATCTTCTAATTTTTCAACTATTTTTTCTACAAAGTCAACCAAATAGTGAAATATTTCATAAAATCGTGCAATTTACTGAAGTCAACTAAATAGAGACTTATTTCATTTCTTTTATAAAGTCACCCAAATAGTGAAATATTTCACAAAATCTTGCAATTTACTGAACAGTCTTAAATTCAGTTACAAATTTAAAAAAAATGAAAAGATTTCTCAAAATCTCTATATAAAGTAGAAATATCTTGTAAATTTCTAAAAAGTAGAAATATCTTGAAAATTTTCTAGAAACAATATTACAATCAATACGACCAGTTTAACAAAAAATTCATAGATTTCACAAAATCTATATCAAAAGTAGAAATATCTTGCAAATTTATAAAAAGTCAACTACATGGTGAAATATTTCACAAAATTTTCTTATTTTGTCCTAGTTTTTCTAGAAAGTCAGCCAAATAGTGATAGATTTCACTAGCTTTCTAAAAAGTCAACGAAAATTTCACAAAATATATATAAAAAGTAGAAATATCTTGCAAATTTATAAAACGTGAACGGAATAGTGAAATATTTCACAAAATCTTCTAATTTGTCAACAATTTTTTCTAGAATGTCAACCAAATAGTGAAATATTTCACAAAATCTTGCAATTTACTGAAGTCAACTTATTTCATTTCTTTTATAAAGTTACCCAAATAGTGAAATATTTCACAAAATCTTGCAATTTACTGAACAGTATAGAAACAGTATTACATTAAGTTACAAATTTAAAAAAAATGCAAAGATTTCTCAAAATCTCTATAAAAATTAGAAATATCTTGCAAATTTGTAAAAAGTCAACTCAATAGTCACAAAAGTAGAAATATCTTGAAAATGTCTAAAAAGTCAACTGAATGTTCATTTGTTTCACAAAAGTAGAAATATCTTGAAAATGTTCTAGAAACAATATTACTATCAGTTTCCAGTTAAAAAAAAAAATCAAAGATTTCACAAAATCCATATAAAAAGTAGTAGTCTTGCAAATTTATAAAAAGTCAACTGAATATTGAAATATTTTACAAAATCTTCTAATTGTCAACGATTTTTTCTAGAAAGTCAACCAAATAGTGAAATATTTCACAAAGCATTGCAATTTACTGAAGTCAACTTATTTCATTTCTTTTATAAAGTCACCCAAATAGTGAAATATTTCACAAAATCTTGCAATTTACTGAACAGTCTAGAAACAGTATTACATTAAGTTACAAATTTAAAAAAATGCAAAGATTTCTCAAAATCTCTATAAAAAGTTGAAATACCTTGCAAATTTGTAAAAATTCAACTGAATAGTCATATATTTCACAAAAGTAGAAATATCTTGAAAATGTCTAAAAAGTCAACTGAATAATGAAATCTTGTACTTTACTGACCAGTTGAGTGAAATGTTTCATAAAATCGTCCAATTTACTGAACAGTCTAGAAACAGTATTACATTAAGTTACAAATTTAAAAAAATGCAAAGATTTTTCAAAATCTCTATAAAAAGTAGAAATATCTTGCAAATTTGTAAAAAGTCAACTGAATAGTCACAAAAGTAGAAATATCTTGAAAATGTCTAAAAAGTCAAATGAATGGTCATTTATTTCACAAAAGTAGAAATATCTTGAAACTGTTCTAGAAACAATATTACAATCAGTTTCCAGTTTAACAAAAAATTCAAAGATTTCACAAAATTCATATAAAAAGTAGAAATATCTTGCAAATTTATAAAAAGTCAACTGCGTAGTGAAATATTTTACAAAATCTTCTAATTGTCAACGATTTTTTCTAGAAAGTCAACCAAATAGTGAAATATTACACAAAGCCTTGCAATTTACTGAACTCAACTTATTTCATTTCTTTTATAAAGTTACAAATTTAAAAAAAATGCAAAGATTTCTCAAAATCTCTATAAAAATTAGAAATATCTTGCAAATTTGTAAAAAGTCAACTCAATAGTCACAAAAGTAGAAATATCTTGAAAATGTCTAAAAAGTCAACTGAATGTTCATTTGTTTCACAAAAGTAGAAATATCTTGAAAATGTTCTAGAAACAATATTACTATCAGTTTCCAGTTAAAAAAAAAATCAAAGATTTCACAAAATCCATATAAAAGTAGTAGTCTTGCAAATTTATAAAAAGTCAACTGAATATTGAAATATTTTACAAAATCTTCTAATTGTCAACGATTTTTTCTAGAAAGTCAACCAAATAGTGAAATATTTCACAAAGCATTGCAATTTACTGAAGTCAACTTATTTCATTTCTTTTATAAAGTCACCCAAATAGTGAAATATTTCACAAAATCTTGCAATTTACTGAACAGTCTAGAAACAGTATTACATTAAGTTACAAATTTAAAAAATGCAAAGATTTCTCAAAATCTCTATAAAAAGTTGAAATACCTTGCAAATTTGTAAAAATTCAACTGAATAGTCATATATTTCACAAAAGTAGAAATATCTTGAAAATGTCTAAAAAGTCAACTGAATAATGAAATCTTGTACTTTACTGACCAGTTGAGTGAAATGTTTCATAAAATCGTCCAATTTACTGAACAGTCTAGAAACAGTATTACATTAAGTTACAAATTTAAAAAAATGCAAAGATTTTTCAAAATCTCTATAAAAAGTAGAAATATCTTGCAAATTTGTAAAAAGTCAACTGAATAGTCACAAAAGTAGAAATATCTTGAAAATGTCTAAAAAGTCAAATGAATGGTCATTTATTTCACAAAAGTAGAAATATCTTGAAACTGTTCTAGAAACAATATTACAATCAGTTTCCAGTTTAACAAAAAATTCAAAGATTTCACAAAATCCATATAAAAAGTAGAAATATCTTGCAAATTTATAAAAAGTCAACTGCGTAGTGAAATATTTTACAAAATCTTCTAATTGTCAACGATTTTTTCTAGAAAGTCAACCAAATAGTGAAATATTACACAAAGCCTTGCAATTTACTGAACTCAACTTATTTCATTTCTTTTATAAAGTCACCAAATAGTGAAATATTTCACAAAATCTTGCAATTTACTGAACAGTCTAGAAACAGTATTACATTAAGTTACGAATTTAAAAAAATGCAAAGATTTCTCAAAATCTCTATAAAAAGTAAAAATATCTTGCAAATTTTTAAAAAGTCAACTGAATAGTCATTTATTTCACAAAAGTAGAAATATCTTGAAAATGTCTAAAAAGTCAACTGAATAATGAAATCTTCTAATTTACTGACCACTTGAGTTTTAGGACATTTTTCTAAAAACTCAACTGAACAGTGCAATATTTCACAAAAACTTCTAATTTTTCAACTATTTTTTCTACAAAGTCAACCAAATAGTGAAATATTTCACAAAATCGTGCAATTTACTGAAGTCAACTAAATAGAGACTTATTTCATTTCTCTTATAAAGTCACCCAAATAGTGAAATATTTCACAAAATCTTGCAATTTACTGAACAGTCTTAAATTGGGTTACAAATTAAAAAATCCAAAGATTTCTCAAAATCTCTATATAAAGTAGAAATATCTTGTAAATTTCTAAAAAGTCAACGGAATAGTCATTTATTTTACAAAAGTAGAAATATCTTGAAAACGTTCTAGAAACAATCTTACAATCAGTTTCCAGTTTCCAGTCCATATAAAAAGTAGAAATATCTTGCAACTTTATAAAAAGTCAACTGCATAGTGAAATATTTTACAAAATCTTATAATTTGTCAACGATTTTTTGTTGAAAGTCAACCAAATAGTAAAATATTTCATAAAATCGTCCAATTTACTGAAGTCGACTAAATATAGACTTATTTCATTTCTTTTATAAAGTCACCCAAATATTGAAATATTTCACAGAATCTTGCAATTTACTGAACAGTCTAGAAACAGTCTTACATTAAGTTCCAAATTTAAAAAAAAAAATGCAATGATTTCTCAAAATCTCTATAAAAAGTAGAAATATCTTGCAAATTTGCAAAAAGTCAACTGAATAGTCACAAAAGTAGAAATATCTTGAAAATGTCAACTGAATAATGAAATCTTGTAATTTACTAGTATATCTTGAAAATGTCTAGAAAGTCAACTGTGAAATATTTCACAAAATCTTCTAATTTTTCAACTATTTTTTCTACAAAGTCAACCAAATAGTGAAATATTTCATAAAATCGTGCAATTTACTGAAGTCAACTAAATAGAGACTTATTTCATTTATTTTATAAAGTCACCCAAATAGTGAAATATTTCACAAAATCTTGCAATTTACTGAACAGTCTTAAATTCAGTTACAAATTTAAAAAAATGAAAAGATTTCTCAAAATCTCTATATAAAGTAGAAATATCTTGTAAATTTCTAAAAAGTAGAAATATCTTGAAAATGTTCTAGAAACAATATTACAATCAATACAACCAGTTTAACAAAAAATTCAAAGATTTCACAAAATCTATATCAAAAGTAGAAATATCTTGCAAATTTATAAAAAGTCAACTACATGGTGAAATATTTCACAAAATTTTCTTATTTTGTCCTAGTTTTTCTAGAAAGTCAGCCAAATAGTGATAGATTTCACTAGCAAATTTCTATTTTGCAAATTTCTAAAAAGTCAACGAAAGATTTCACAAAATATATATAAAAAGTAGAAATATCTTGCAAATTTATAAAACGTGAACCGAATTGTGAAATATAATCTTCTAATTTGTCAACAATTTTTTCTAGAATGTCAACCAAATAGTGCAATATTTCACAAAATCTTGCAATTTACTGAATTCAACCTATTTCATTTCTTGTATAAAGTCACCCAAATAGTGAAATATTTCACAAAATCTTGCAATTTACTGAACAGTCTAGAAACAGTATTACATTAAGTTACAAATTTAAAAAATGCAAAGATTTCTCAAAATCTCTATAAAAAGTTGAAATATCTTGCAAATTTGTAAAAAGTCAACTACATGGTGAAATATTTCACAAAATTTTCTTATTTTGTCCTAGTTTTTCTAGAAAGTCAGCCATATAGTGATAGATTTCACTAGCAAATTTCTAAAAAGTCAACGAAAATTTCACAAATATATATAAAAAGTAGAAATATCTTGCAAATTTATAAAACGTGAATAAATAGTGAAATATTTCACAAAATCTTCTAATTTGTCAACAATTTTTTCTAGAATGTCAACCAAATAGTGAAATATTTCACAAAATCTTGCAATTTACTGAACAGTCTAGAAACAGTATTACATTAAGTTACAAATTTAAAAAAAATGCAAAGATTTCTCAAAATATCTATAAAATTAGAAATATCTTGCAAATTTGTAAAAAGTCAACTCAGTAGTCACAAAAGTAGAAATATCTTGAAAATGTCTAAAAAGTCAACTGAATGGTCATTTGTTTCACAAAAGTAGAAATATCTTGAAAATGTTCTAGAAACAATATTACAATTAGTTTCCAGTTTAACAAAAAATTCAAAGATTTCACAAACTCCATATAAAAAGTAGTAGTCTTGCAAATTTATAAAAAGTCAACTGCATAGTGAAATATTTTACAAAATCTTCTAATTGTCAACGATTTTTTCTAGAAAGTCAACCAAATAGTGAAATATTTCACAAAGCCTTGCAATTTACTGAAGTCAACTTATTTCATTTCTTTTATAAAGTCACCCAAATAGTGAAATATTTCACAAAATCTGATTTACTGAACAGTCTAGAAACAATATTACATTAAGTTACAAATTTAAAAAAATGCAAAGATTTCTCAAAATCTCTATAAAAAGTTGAAATATCTTGCAAATTTGTAAAAAGTCAACTGAATAGTCACAAAATTAGAAATAACTGAATAATGAAATGTAATTTACTAGTAGAAATATCTTGAAAATGTCTAGAAAGTCAACTGAATAATGAAATCTTGTATTGTAATTTACTGAACAGTTGAGTTTTAGGACATTTTTCTAAAAAGTCAATTGAATAGTGAAATATTTCACAAAATCTTCTTATTTTGTCCTAGTTTTTCTAGAAAGTCAGCCAAATAGTGATAGATTTCACTAGCAAATTTCTATTTTGCTAATTTCTAAAAAGTCAACGAAATATTTCACAAAATATATATAAAAAGTAGAAATATCTTGCAAAATTTACAAAACGTGAACGGAATAGTGAAATATTTCATAAAATCTTCTAATTTGTCAACAATTTTTTCTAGAATGTCAACCAAATAATGAAATATTTCACAAAATCTTGCAATTTACTGAACAGTCTTAAATTCGGTTACAAATTAAAAAATGCAAAGATTTCTCAACATCTCTATATAAAGTAGAAATATCTTGTAAATTTTCGAAAAAGTCAAGGGAATAGTCATTTATTTCACAAAAGTAGAAATATCTTGAAAACGTTCTAGAAACAATAAGTTTCCAGTTTCCATTCCATATAAAAAGTAGAAATATCTTGCAAATTTATAAAAAGTCAACTACATAGTGAAATATTTTACAAAATCTTATAATTTGTCAACGATTTTTTGTAGAAAGTCAACCAAATAGTGAAATATTTCATAAAATCGTCCAATTTACTGAAGTCGACTAAATAGAGACTTATTTCATTTCTTTTATAAAGTCACCCAAATAGTGAAATATTTCACAAAATCTTGCAATTTACTGAACAGTCTAGAAACAGTCTTACATTAAGTTCCAAATTAAAAAAAAAATGCAATGATTTCTCAAAATCTCTATAAAAAGTAGAAATATCTTGCAAATTTGCAAAAAGTCAACTAAATAGTCATATATTTTCACAAAAGTAGAAATTTCTTGAAAATGTCTACTGAATAATGAAATCTTGTAATTTACTAGTAGAACTATCTTGAAAATGTCTAGAAAGTCCATATAAAAAGTAGAAATATCTTGCAAATTTATAAAAAGTCAACTGCATAGTGAAATATTTCACAAAATATTCTAATTTCTCAACTATTTTTCTACAAAGTCAACTAAATAGTGAAATATTTCATGAAATCGTGCAATTTACTGAAGTCAACTAAATAGAGACTTATTTCATTTATTTTATAAAGTCACCCAATAGTGAAATATTTCACAAAATCTTGCAATTTACTGAACAGTCTTAAATTCAGTTACAAATTTAAAAAAAATGAAAAGATTTCTCAAAATCTCTATATAAAGTAGAAATATCTTGTAAACTTCTAAAAAGTAGAAATATCTTGAAAATGTTCTAGAAACAATATTACAATCAATACAACCAGTTTAACAAAAAATTCAAAGATTTCACAAAATCTATATCAAAAGTAGAAATATCTTGCAAATTTGTAAAAAGTCAACTGAATAGTCACAAAACTAGAAATGTCTTGAAAATGTCAACTGAATAATGAAATCTTGTAATTTACTAGTAGAAATATCTTGAAAATATCTAGAAAGTCAACTGAATAATGAAATCTTGTATTGTAATTTACTGAACAGTTGAGTTTTAGGACATTTTTCTAACAAGTCAATTGAATAGTGAAATATTTCACAAAATCTTCTTATTTTGTCCCAGTTTTTCTAGAAAGTCAGCCAAATAGTGATAGATTTCACTAGCAAATTTCTATTTTGCTAATTTCTAAAAAGTCAACGAAAGATTTCACAAAATATGTATAAAAAGTAGAAATATCTTGCAAATTTATAAAACGTGAATTGAATAGTAAAATATTTTACAAAATCTTCTAAATTATCAACGTTTTTTTTCTAGCATATCACCCAAATAGTGAAATATTTCACAAAATCTTGCAATTTACTGAACATTCTAGAAACATTAAGTTACAAATTTAAAAAAAATGCAAAGATTTCTCAAAATCTCTATAAAAAGTAGAAATATCTTGCAAATTTGCAAAAAGTCAACTGAATAATGAAATCTTGTAATTTACTCACCAGTTGAGTTTTAGGCCATTTTTCTAAAAAGTCAACTGAATAGTGAAATATTTCACAAAATCTTCTAATTTCTCAACTATTTTTCTACAAAGTCAACCAAATAGTGAAATATTTCATAAAATCGTGCAATTTACTGAAGTCAACTGAATATTTCACAAAATCTTGCAATTTTCTGAACAGTCTTAAATTCAGTTACAAATTTAAAAAAATTAAAAGATTTCTCAAAATCTCTATATAAAGTAGAAATATCTTGCAAATTTGTAAAAAGTCAACTAAATAATGAAATCTTGTAATTTACTGACCAGTTGAGTTTTAGGCCATTTTTCTAAAAAGTCAACTGAATAGTGAAATATTTCACAAAATATTCTAATTTCTCAACAATTTTTCTAAAAAGTCAACTAAATAGTGAAATATTTCATAAAATCGTACAATTTACTGAAGTCAACTAAATAGAGACTTATTTCATTTCTTTTATAAAGTCACCCAAATGGAGAAATATTTCACAAAATCTTGCAATTTACTGAACAGTCTTAAATTCAGTTACAAATTTAAAAAAAATGAAAAGATTTCTCAACATCTCTATATAAAGTAGAAATATCTTGTAAATTTCTAAAAAGTCAAGGGAATAGTTATTTATTTCACAAAAGTAGAAATATCTTGAAAACGTTCTAGAAACAATCTTACAATAAGTTTCCAGTTTCCAGTCCATATAAAAAGTAGAAATATCTTGCAAATTTATAAAAAGTCAACTACATAGTGAAATATTTTACAAAATCTTATAATTTGTCAACGATTTTTTGTAGAAAGTCAACCAAATAGTGAAATATTTCATAAATCATCCAATTTACTGAAGTCGACTAAATAGAGACTTATTTCATGCAAAGATTTCTCAAAATCTCTATAAAAAGTAGAAATATCTTGCAAATTTGCAAAAAGTCAACTGAATAATGAAATCTTGTAATTTACTCACCAGTTGAGTTTTAGGCCATTTTTCTAAAAAGTCAACTAAATAGTGAAATATTGCATGAAATCTTATTGAAGTCAACTAAATAGAGACTTATTTCATTTATTTTATAAAGTCACCCAAATAGTGAGATATTTCACAAAATCTTGCAATTTACTGAACAGTCTTAAATTCAGTTACAAATTTAAAAAAAAATGAAAAGATTTCTCAAAATCTCTATATAAAGTAGAAATATCTTGTAAATTTCTAAAAAGTAGAAATATCTTGAAAATGTTCTAGAAACAATATTACAATCAATACAACCAGTTTAACAAAAAATTCAAAGATTTCACAAAATCTATATCAAAAGTAGAAATATCTTGCAAATTTATAAAAAGTCAACTGAATAGTGAAATATTTCACAAAATCTTCTTATTTTGTCCTAGTTTTTCTAGAAAGTCAGCCAAATAGTGATAGATTTCACTAGCAAATTTCTATTTTGCTAATTCTAAAAAGTCAACGAAAGATTTCACAAAATATATATAAAAAGTAGAAATATCTTGCAAATTTATAAAACGTGAACTGAATAGTGAAATATTTTACAAAATATTTTAAATTATCAACGTTTTTTTCTAGCATGTCACCCAAATAGTGAAATATTTCACAAAATCTTGCAATTTACTGAACAGTCTAGAAACATTAAGTTACAAATTTAAAAAAAAAATGCAAAGATTTCTCAAAATCTCTATAAAAGTAGAAATATCTTGCAAATTTGCAAAAAGTAAACTGAATAATGAAATCTTGTAATTTACTGACCAGTTGAGTTTTAGGCCATTTTTCTAAAAAGTCAACTGAATAGTGAAATATTTCACAAAAGCTTCTAATTTCTCAACTATTTTTCTACAAAGTCAACTAAATAGTGAAATAATTCATGAAATCGTGCAATTTACTGAAGTCAACTAAATAGAGACTTATTTCATTCATTTTATAAAGTCACCCAAATAGTGAAATATTCACAAAATCTAGCAATTTACTGAACAGTCTTACATTAAGTTCCAAATTTAAAAAAAATGAAAAGATTTCTCAAAATCTCTATATAAAGTAGAAATATCTTGTAAATTTCTAAAAAGTAGAAATACCTTGAAAATATTATAGAAACAATATTACAATCAATACAACCAGTTTAACAAAAAATTTAAAGATTTCACAAAATCTATATCAAAAGTAGAAATAACTTGCAAATTTGTAAAAAGTCAACTGAATAGTCACAAAAGTAGAAATATCTTGAAAATGTCAACTGAATAATGAAATCTTGTAATTTACTAGTAGAAATATCTTGAAAATGTCTAGAAAGTCAACTGAATAGTGATTTATTTCACAAAAGTAGAAATATATTGAAACTGTTTTAGAAACAATATTACAATCAGTTTCCAGTTTAACAAAAAATTCAAAGATTTCACAAAATCCATATAAAAAGTAGAAATATCTTGAAAATTTATAAAAAGTCAACTGCATAGTGAAATATTTTACAAAATCTTCTAATTTATCAACGATTTTTTCTAGCATGTCAACCAAATAGTGAAATATTTCACAAAGCCTTGCAATTTACTGAAGTCAACTTATTTCATTTCTTTTATAAAGTCACCCAAATAGTGAAATATTTCACAAAATCTTGCAATTTACTGACCAGTTTAAATTCAGTTACAAATTTTAAAAAAATGCAAAGACAAAGCCTTGCATTTTACTGAAGTCAACTTATTTCATTTCTATTATAAAGTCACCCAAATAGTGAAATATTTCACAAAATCTTGCAATTTACTGAACACCCAGCAAAAAATCTGAAATTTTTGGTAATAGCCAGTAGTTATTTCATACAATACTTGGTAATGA
The DNA here is from genome assembly GCF_015586225.1 of Lucilia sericata. Classification (NCBI taxonomy): domain Eukaryota; kingdom Metazoa; phylum Arthropoda; class Insecta; order Diptera; family Calliphoridae; genus Lucilia; species Lucilia sericata. The sequence continues at coordinate 73,460 of NW_023995034.1, forward strand.
GTGTTCATTATCATCCACATTATTTCATTTAGCTGAATAGGTTATTACTGGTAAAGAACAAAACAATTTGGATTTGTTATGGCTCAATTGTCTAGGCCGTTTATTTAACAAACAGGGGGTTCGTGGTTCGAGCCCTGCTGGATACTGTTAATTTTTTTTTCAAAATGTCATTCATTTATATATTTTTGTAAAATGCCGTTCTCAAAATTACAAAAAGCAACATGTTAATAGAGCATCGAGTAAGCGGCTGGAGTGAGAAACATAGAAAACAACTGAATGCCTGTGTTCAAATCCCGGCCGAGGAACTTTTTTATTTTTTGTTTTCTACATACAAAGTCGGCCCAAAATAACTAGCTATCACATAACATATTTGTAGGTTTTTTTGTAACTAGTTATTTCGCAAAGTTTTTGTAATCAAATTAGTAACCATTTATTAATTTGTTTAAGGTAGGTACATATTATTTGAACCTCGTCGAACAAAAATAATTAGTTATTCACCCCAAAAGTAATTAGTTTCCACGTGATTCCAATATTACTTTCTAGATTACTAGGTAATGAACATTTTTGCTGGGCAGTCTTAAATTCAGTTACAAATTTAAAAAAATGAAATGATTTCTCAAAATCTCTATATAAAGTAGAAATATCTTGTAAATTTCTAAAAGGTAGAAATATCTTGAAAATGTTCTAGAAACAATATTACAATCAATACAACCAGTTTAACAAAAAATTCAAAGATTTCTCAAAATCTCTATAAAAAGTAGAAATATCTTGTATAAAGTCAACTGTATAGTCACAAAAGTAGAAATATCTTGAAAATGTCAACTGAATAATGAAATCTTGTAATTTACTGACCAGTTGAGTTTTAGGACATTTTTCTAAAAACTCAACTGAATAGTGCAATATTTTCAAATACTGAAGTCAACTAAATAGAGACTTATTTCATTTCTTTTATAAAGTCACCCAAATAGTGAAATATTTCACAAAATCTTGCAATTTACTGAACAGTCTTAAATTCAGTTACAAATTTATAAAAAATGAAAAGATTTCTCAAAATCTTATATAAAGTAGAAATATCTTGTAAATTTCTAAAAAGTAGAAATATCTTGAAAATGTTCTAGAAACAATATTACAATCAATACAACCAGTTTAACAAAAAATTCAAAGATTTCACAAAATCTATATTAAAAGTAGAAATATCTTGCAAATTTGTAAAAAGTCAACTGTATAGTCACAAAAGTAGAAATATCTTGAAAATGTCAACTGAATAATGAAATCTTGTAATTTACTAGTAGAAATATCTTGAAAATGTCTAGAAAGTCAACTGAATAATGAAATCTTGTATTGTAATTTACTGAACAGTTGAGTTTCAGGACATTTTTCTAAAAAGTCAATTGAATAGTGAAATATTTCACAAAATCTTCTTATTTTGTCCCAGTTTTTCTAGAAAGTCAGCCAAATAGTGATAGATTTCACTAGCAAATTTCTAAAAAGTCAACGAAAGATTTCACAAAATATATATAAAAGTAGAAATATCTTGCAAATTTACAAAACGTGAACGGAATAATGAAATATTTCACAAAATCTTCTAATTTGTCAACAATTTTTTCTAGAATGTCAACCAAATAGTGAAATATTTCACAAAATCTTCCAATTTACTGAACAGTCTTAAATTCGGTTACAAATTAAAAAATGTAAAGATTTCTCAACATCTATATATAAATTTCTAAAAAGTCAACGGAATAGTGATTTATTTCACAAAGTAGAAATATCTTGAAAACATTCTAGAAACCATCTTACAATAAGTTTCCAGTTTCCAGTCCATATAAAAAGTAGAAATGTTTTGCAAATTTATAAAAAGTCAACTGCATAGTGAAATATTTTACAAAATCTTATAATTGTCAACGATTTTTTCTAGAAAGTCAACCAAATAGTGAAATATTTCACAAAGCCTTGCAATTTACTGAAGTCGACTAAATAGAGACTTATTTCATTTCTTTTATAAAGTCACCCAAATAGTGAAATATTTCACAAAATCTTGCAATTTACTGAACAGTCTAGAAACAGTCTTACATTAAGTTCCAAATTTAAAAAAAATGCAATGATTTCTCAAAATCTCTATAAAAAGTAGAAATATCTTGCAAATTTGCAAAAAGTCAACTGAATAGTCATATATTTCACAAAAGTAGAAATATCTTGAAAATGTCAACTGAATAATGAAATCTTGTTATTTACTAGTAGAAATATCTTGAAAATGTCTAGAAAGTTAACTGTGAAATATTTCACAAAATCTTCTAATTTCTCAACTATTTTTCTACAAAGTCAACTAAATAGTGAAATATTTCATGAAATCGTGCAATTTACTGAAGTCAACTAAATAGAGACTTATTTCATTTATTTTATAAAGTCACCCAAATAGTGAAATATTTCACAAAATCTTGCAATTTACTGAACAGTCTTAAATTCAGTTACAAATTAAAAAAAAAATGAAAAGATTTCTCAAAATCTCTATATAAAGTAAAATATCTTGTAAATTTCTAAAAAGTAGAAATATCTTGAAAATGTTCTAGAAACAATATTACACTCAATACAACCAGTTTAACAAAAAATTCAAAGATTTCACAAAATCTATATCAAAAGTAGAAATATCTTGCAAATTTGTAAAAAGTCAACTGAATAGTCACAAAAGTAGAAATATCTTGAAAATGTCAACTGAATAATGAAATCTTGTAATTTACTAGTAGAAATATCTTGAAAATGTCTAGAAAGTCAACTGAATAATGAAATCTTGTATTGTAATTTACTGAACAGTTGAGTTTTAGGTCATTTTTCTAAAAAGTCAATTGAATAGTGAAGTATTTCACAAAATCTTCTTATATTGTCCTAGTTTTTCTAGAAAGTCAGCCAAATAGTGATAGATTTCACTAGCAAATTTCTATTTTGCTAATTTCTACAAAGTCAACGAAAGATTTCACAAAATATATATAAAAAGTAGAAATATATTGCAAATTTATAAAACGTGAACTGAATAGTGAAATATTTTACAAAATCTTCTAATTTATCAACGATTTTTTCTAGCTATCACCCAAATAGTGAAATATTTCACAGAATCTTGCAATTTACTGAACAGTCTAGAAACAGTATTACATTAAGTTACAAATTTAAAAAAATGCAAAGATTTCTCAAAATCTCTATAAAAAGAAGAAATATCTTGCAAATTTGTAAAAAGTCAACTGAATAATGAAATCTTGTAATTTACTGACCAGTTGAGTTTTGGCCATTTTTCTAAAAAGTCAACTGAATAGTGAAATATTTCACAAAAATCTTCTAATTTCTCAACTATTTTTCTACAAAGTCAACCAAATAGTGAAATATTTCATAAAATCGTGCAATTTACTGAAGTCAACTAAATATTTCACAAAATCTTGCAATTTGCTGAACAGTCTTAAATTCAGTTACAAATTTAAAAAAATGAAAAGATTTCTCAAAATCTCTATATAAAGTAGAAATATCTTGTAAATTTCTAAAAAGTAGAAATATCTTGAAAATGTTCTAGAAACAATATTACAATCAAAACAACCAGTTTAACAACAAATTCAAAGATTTCACCAAATCTGTATCAAAAGTAGAAATATCTTGCAAATTTATAAAAAGTCAACTGCATAGTGAAATATTTCACAAAAATTTCTTATTTTGTCCTAGTTTTTCAGCCAAATAGTGATAGATTTCACTAGCAAATTTCTATTTTGCAAATTTCTAAAAAGTCAACGAAAATTTCACAAAATTTATATAAAAAGTAGAAATATCTTGAAAATTTATAAAACGTGAACTGAATAGTGACATATTTCACAACATCTTCTAATTTTTCAACAATTTTTTCTAAAATGTCAACCAAATAGTGAAATATTTCACAAAATCTTGCAATTTACTGAAGTTGACTTCAGTAAATTGCAAGATTTTCATTTCTTTTATAAAGTCGCCCAAATAGTGAAATATTTCACAAAATCTTGCAATTTACTGAACAGTCTAGAAACAGTATTACATTAAGTTACAAATTTAAAAAAATGCAAAGATTCCTCAAAATCCCTATAAAAAGTAGAAATATCTTGCAAATTTGTAAAAAGTCAACTCAATTGTCACAAAAGTAGAAATATCTTGAAAATGTCTAAAAAGTCAACTGAATGGTCATTTATTTCACAAAAGTAGAAATATCTTGAAAATGTTCTAGAAACAATATTACAATTAGTTTCCAGTTTAACAAAAAATTCAAAGATTTCACAAAATCCATATAAAAAGTAGAAATATCTTGCAGATTTATAAAAAGTCAACTGCATAGTGAAATATTTTACAAAATCTTCTAATTGTCAACGATTTTTTCTAGAAAGTCAACCAAATAGTGAAATTTTCACAAAGCCTTGCAATTTACTGAAGTCAACTTATTTCATTTCTTTTATAAAGTCACCCAAATAGTGAAATATTTCACATAATCTTGCAATTTACTGAACAGTCTAGAAACAGTATTACATTAAGTTACAAATTTAAAAAAATGCAAAGATTTCTCAAAATCTCTATAAAAAGTAGAAATATCTTGCAAATTTGTATAAAGTCAACTGAATAGTCATATATTTCACAAAAGTAGAAATATCTTGAAAATGTCTAAAAAGTCAACTGAATAATGAAATCTTCTAATTTACTGACCAGTTGAGTTTTAGACATTTTTCTAAAAACTCAAATGAATAGTGCAATATTTCACATAAACTTCTAATTTTTCAACTATTTTTTCTACAAAGTCAACCAAATAGTGAAATATTTCATAAAATCGTGCAATTTACTGAAGTCAACTAAATAGAGACTTATTTCATTTCTTTTATAAAGTCACCCAAATGGAGAAATATTTCACAAAATCTTGCAATTTACTGAACAGTCTTAAATTCAGTTACAAATTTAAAAAAAATGAAAAGATTTCTCAAAATCTCTATATAAAGTAGAAATATCTTGCAAACTTGTAAAAAGTCAACTAAATAATTAAATCTTGTAATTTATTGACCAGTTGAGTTTTAGGCCATTTTTCTAAAAAGTCAACTGAATAGTGAAATATTTCACAAAATCTTCTAATTTCTCAACTATTTTTCTAAAAAGTCAACCAAATAGTGAAATATTTCATAAAATCGTGCAATTTACTGAAGTCAACTAAATATTTCACAAAATCTTGCAATTTACTGAATAGTCTTAAATTCAGTTAAAAAATTAAAAAAATGAAAAGATTTCTCAAAATCTCTATATAAAGTAGAAATATCTTGTAAATTTCTAAAAAGTAGAAATATCTTGAAAATGTTCTAGAAACAATATTATAATCAATACAACCAGTTTAACAAAAAATTCAAAGATTTCACAAAATCTATATCAAAAGTAGAAATATCTTGCAAATTTATAAAAAGTCAACTGCATAGTGAAATATTTCACAAAATTTTCTTATTTTGTCCTAGTTTTTCTAGAAAGTCAGCCAAATAGTGATAGATTTCACTAGCAAATTTATATTTTGCAAATTTCTAAAAAGTCAACGAAAATTTCACAAAATTTATATATAAAGTAGAAATATCTTGCAAATTTATAAAACGTGAACTGAATAGTGAAATATTTCACAACATCTTCTAATTTTTCAAAAATTTTTTCTAGAATGTCAACCAAATAGTGAAATATTTCACAAAATCTTGCAATTTACTGAACAGTCTAGCAACAGTATTACATTAAGTTACCAATTTAAAAAAATGCAAAGATTTCTCAAAATCTCTATAAAAAGTAGACATATCTTGCAAATTTGTAAAAAGTCAACTCAATTGTCACAAAAGTAGAAATATCTTGAAAATGTCTAAAAAGTCAACTGAATGGTAATTTATTTCACAAAAGTAGAAATAACTTGAAAATGTTCTAGAAACAATATTACAATCAGTTTCCAGTTTAACAAAAAATTCAAAGATTTTCACAAAATCCATATAAACAGTAGAAATATCTTGCAAATTTATAAAAAGTCAACTGCATAGTGAAATATTTTACAAGATCTTCTAATTGTCAACGATTTTTTCTAGAAAGTCAACCAAATAGTGAAATATTTCACAAAATCTTGCAATTTACTGAACAGTCTAGAAACAGTATTACATTAAGTTACAAATTTAAAAAATGCAAAGATTCCTCAAAATCTCTATAAAAAGTAGAAATATCTTGCAAATTTGTAAAAAGTCAACTCAATTGTCACAAAAGTAGAAATATATTGAAAATGTCTCAAAAGTCAACTGAATGGTCATTTATTTCACAAAAGTAGAAATATCTTGAAAATGTTCTAGAAACAATATTACAATTAGTTTCCAGTTTAACAAAAAATTCAAAGATTTCACAAAATCCATATAAAAGTAGAAATATCTTGCAAATTTATAAAAAGTCAACTGCATAGTGAAATATTTTACAAAATCTTCTAATTGTCAACGATTTTTTCTAGAAAGTCAACCAAATAGTGAAATTTTCACAAAGCCTTGCAATTTACTGAAGTCAACTTATTTCATTTCTTTTATAAAGTCACCCAAATAGTGAAATATTTCACAAAATCTTGCAATTTAATGAACAGTCTAGAAACAGTATTACATTAAGTTACAAATTTAAAAAAATGCAAAGATTTCTCAAAATCTCTATAAAAAGTAGAATATCTTGCAAATTTGTATAAAGTCAACTGAATAGTCATATATTTCACAAAAGTAGAAATATCTTGAAAATGTCTGAAAAGTCAACTGAATAATGAAATCTTCTAATTTACTGACCAGTTGAGTTTTAGACATTTTTCTAAAAACTCAACTGAATAGTGCAATATTTCACAAAAACTTCTAAATTTCACAAAATCTTGCAATTTACTGAACAGTCTTAAATTCAGTTACAAATTTAAAAAAATGAAAAGATTTCTCAAAATCTCTATATAAAGTAGAAATATCTTGTAAATTTCTAAAAAGTAGAAATATCTTGAAAATGTTCTAGAAACAATATTACAATCAATACAACCAGTTTAACAAAAATTCAAAGATTTCACAAAATCTATATCAAAAGTAGAAATATCTTGCAAATTTTTAAAAAGTCAACTGAATAGTCACAAAAGTAGAAATATCTTGGAAATGTCAACTGAATAATGAAATCTTGTAATTTACTAGTAGAAATATCTTGAAAATGTCTAGAAAATCAACTGAATAATGAAATCTTGTATTGCAATTTACTGAACAGTTGAGTTTTAGGACATTTTTCTAAAAAGTCAATTGAATAGTGAAATATTTCACAAAATCTTCTTATTTTGTCCTAGTTTTTCTAGAAAGTCAGCCAAATTGTGATAGATTTCACTAGCAAATTTCTATTTTGCTAATTTCTAAAAAGTCAACGAAAGATTTCACAATATATATAAAAAGTTGAAATATCTTGCAAATTTATAAAACGTAAAGTGAAATATTTCACAAAATCTTGAAATTTACTGAAGTCAACTTATTTCATTTCTTTTATAAAGTCACCCAAATAGTGAAATATTTCACAAAATCTTGCAATTTACTGAACAGTCTAGAAACTGTATTACATTAAGTTACAGATTTAAAAAAATGCAAAGATTTCTCAAAATCTCTATAAAAAGTAGAAATTTCTTGCAAATTTGTAAAAAGTCAACTGAATAGTCACAAAAGTAGAAATATCTTGAAAGTGTCTAAAAAGTCAACTGAATAATGAAATCTTGTAATTTACTGACCAGTTGAGTTTTAAGACATTTTTCTAAAATCTACTGAATAGTGCAATATTTCACAAAATCTTCTAATTTGTCAACAATTTTTTCTAGAATGTCAACCAAATAGTGAAATATTTCACAAATTCTTGCAATTTACAGAAGAGTCTTACATTCAGTTACATATTTAAAAAATGCAAAGATTTCTCAAAATCTCTATAAAAAGTAGAAATATCTTGCAAATTTGTAAAAAGTCAACTGAATAGTCAAATATTTCACAAAAGTAGAAATATCTTGAAAATGTCTAAAAAGTCAACTGAATAATGAAATCTTCTTATTTACTGACCAGCTGAGTTTTAGGCCAGTTTTCTAAAAAGTCAACTGAATAGTGAAATATTTCACAAAATCTTCTAATTTCTCAACTATTTTTCTACAAAGTCAACCAAATTGTGAAATATTTCATAAAATCGTGCAATTTACTGAAGTCAACTAAATAGAGACTTATTTCATTTATTTTATAAAGTCACCCAAAGAGTGAAATATTTCAATAAATCTTGCAATTTACTGACCAATATTAAATTCAGTTACAAATTTAAAAAAAATGAAAAGATTTCTCTAATTCTCTATATAAAGTAGAAATATCTTGTAAATTTCTAAAAAGTAGAAATATCTTGAAAATGTTCTAGAAACAATATTACAATCAGTTTCCAGATTAACAAAAAATTCAAAGATTTCACAAAATCTATATCAAAAGTAGAAATATCTTGCAAATTTGTAAAAAGTCAACTGAATAGTCACAAAAGTAGAAATATCTTGAAAATGTCAACTGAATAATGAAATCTTGTAATTTACTAGTAGAAATATCTTGAAAATGTCTAGAAAGTCAACTGAATAATGAAATCTTGTATTGTAATTTACTGAACAGTTGAGTTTCTCCAAATGGAGAAATATTTCACAAAATCTTGCAATTTACTGAACAGTCTTAAATTCAGTTACAAATTTAAAAAAAATGAAAAGATTTCTCAAAATCTCTATATAAAGTAGAAATATCTTGCAAATTTGTAAAAAGTCAACTAAATAATTAAATCTTGTAATTTACTGACCAGTTGAGTTTTAGGCCATTTTTCTAAAAAGTCAACTGAATAGTGAAATATTTCACAAAATCTTCTAATTTCTCAACTATTTTTCTAAAAAGTCAACCAAATAGTGAAATATTTCATAAAATCGTGCAATTTACTGAAGTCAACTAAATATGTCACAAAATCTTGCAATTTACTGAACAGTCTTAAATTCAGTTAAAAAATTAAAAAAAAATGAAAAGATTTCTCAAGATCTCTATATAAAGTAGAAATATCTTGTAAATTTCTAAAAAGTAGAAATATCTTGAAAATGTTCTAGAAACAATATTATAATCAATACAACCAGTTTAACAAAAAATTCAAAGATTTCACAAAATCTATATCAAAAGTAGAAATATCTTGCAAATTTATAAAAAGTCAACTGCATAGTGAAATATTTCACAAAATTTTCTTATTTTGTCCTAGTTTTTCTAGAAAGTCAGCCAAATAGTGATAGATTTCACTAGCAAATTTATATTTTGCAAATTTCTAAAAAGTCAACGAAAATTTCACAAAATTTATATAAAAAGTAGAAATATCTTGCAAATTTATAAAACGTGAACTGAATAGTGAATTATTTCACAACATCTTCTAATTTTTCAAAAATTTTTTCTAGAATGTCAACCAAATAGTGAAATATTTCACAAAATCTTGCAATTTACTGAACAGTCTAGCAACAGTATTACATTAAGTTACCAATTTAAAAAAATGCAAAGATTTCTCAAAATCTCTATAAAAAGTAGACATATCTTGCAAATTTGTAAAAAGTCAACTCAATTGTCACAAAAGTAGAAATATCTTGAAAATGTCTAAAAGTCAACTGAATGGTAATTTATTTCACAAAAGTAGAAATATGTCTAAAAAGTCAACTGAATGGTAATTTATTCACAAAAGTAGAAATAACTTGAAAATGTTCTAGAAACAATATTACAATCAGTTTCCAGTTTAACAAAAAATTCAAAGATTTCACAAAATCCATATAAACAGTAGAAATATCTTGCAAATTTATAAAAAGTCAACTGCATAGTGAAATATTTTACAAGATCTTCTAATTGTCAACGATTTTTCTAGAAAGTCAACCAAATAGTGAAATATTTCACAAAATCTTGCAATTTACTGAACAGTCTAGAAACAGTATTACATTAAGTTACAAATTTAAAAAATGCAAAGATTCCTCAAAATCTCTATAAAAAGTAGAAATATCTTGCAAATTTGTAAAAAGTCAACTCAATTGTCACAAAAGTAGAAATATCTTGAAAATGTCTAAAACGTCAACTGAATGGTCATTTATTTCACAAAAGTAGAAATATCTTGAAAATGTTCTAGAAACAATATTACAATTAGTTTCCAGTTTAACAAAAAATTCAAAGATTTCACAAAATCCATATAAAAAGTAGAAATATCTTGCAAATTTATAAAAAGTCAACTGCATAGTGAAATATTTTACAAAATCTTCTAATTGTCAACGATTTTTTTCTAGAAAGTCAACCAAATAGTGAAATTTTCACAAAGCCTTGCAATTTACTGAAGTCAACTTATTTCATTTCTTTTATAAAGTCACCCAAATAGTGAAATATTTCACAAAATCTTGCAATTTACTGAACAGTCTAGAAACAGTATTACATTAAGTTACAAATTTAAAAAAATGCAAAGATTTCTCAAAATCTCTATAAAAAGTAGAAATATCATGCAAATTTGTATAAAGTCAACTGAATAGTCATATATTTCACAAAAGTAGAAATATCTTGAAAATGTCTAAAAAGTCAACTGAATAATGAAATCTTCTAATTTACTGACCAGTTGAGTTTTAGACATTTTTCTCAAAACTCAACTGAATAGTGCAATATTTCACAAAAACTTCTAAATTTCACAAAATCTTGCAATTACTGAACAGTCTCAAATTTAAAAAAAATGAAAAGATTTCTCAAAATCTCTATATAAAGTAGAAATATCTTGTAAATTTCTAAAAAGTAGAAATATCTTGAAAATGTTCTAGAAACAATATTACAATCAATACAACCAGTTTAACAAAAAATTCAAAGATTTCACAAAATCTATATCAAAAGTAGAAATATCTTGCAAATTTTTAAAAAGTCAACTGAATAGTCACAAAAGTAGAAATATCTTGGAAATGTCAACTGAATAATGAAATCTTGTAATTTACTAGTAGAAATATCTTGAAAATGTCTAGAAAATCAACTGAATAATGAAATCTTGTATTGCAATTTACTGAACAGTTGAGTTTTAGGACATTTTTCTAAAAAGTCAATTGAATAGTGAAATATTTCACAAAATCTTCTTATTTTGTCCTAGTTTTTCTAGAAAGTCAGCCAAATTGTGATAGATTTCACTAGCAAATTTCTATTTTGCTAATTTCTAAAAAGTCAACGAAAGATTTCACAATATATATAAAAAGTTGAAATATATTGCAAATTTATAAAACGTGAACGGAATAGTGAAATATTTCACAAAATCTTGAAATTTACTGAAGTCAACTTATTTCATTTCTTTTAAGAAGTCAACTAAATAGAGACTTATTTCATTTATTTTATAAAGTCACCCAAAGAGTGAAATTTTTCAATAAATCTTGCAATTTACTGACCAATATTAAATTCAGTTACAAATTTAAAAAAAATGAAAAGATTTCTCTAATTCTCTATATAAAGTAGAAATATCTTGTAAATTTCTAAAAAGTAGAAATATCTTGAAAATGTTCTAGAAACAATATTACAATCAGTTTCCAGATTAACAAAAAATTCAAAGATTTCACAAAATCTATATCAAAAGTAGAAATATCTTGCAAATTTGTAAAAAGTCAACTGAATAGTCACAAAAGTAGAAATATCTTGAAAATGTCAACTGAATAATGAAATCTTGTAATTTACTAGTAGAAATATCTTGAAAATGTCTAGAAAGTCAACTGAATAATGAAATCTTGTATTGTAATTTACTGAACAGTTGAGTTTCTCCAAATGGAGAAATATTTCACAAAATCTTGCAATTTACTGAACAGTCTTAAATTCAGTTACAAATTTAAAAAAAATGAAAAGATTTCTCAAAATCTCTATATAAAGTAGAAATATCTTGCAAATTTGTAAAAAGTCAACTAAATAATTAAATCTTGTAATTTACTGACCAGTTGAGTTTTAGGCCATTTTTCTAAAAAGTCAACTGAATAGTGAAATATTTCACAAAATCTTCTAATTTCTCAACTATTTTTCTAAAAAGTCAACCAAATAGTGAAATATTTCATAAAATCGTGCAATTTACTGAAGTCAACTAAATATGTCACAAAATCTTGCAATTTACTGAACAGTCTTAAATTCAGTTAAAAAATTAAAAAAAAATGAAAAGATTTCTCAAGATCTCTATATAAAGTAGAAATATCTTGTAAATTTCTAAAAAGTAGAAATATCTTGAAAATGTTCTAGAAACAATATTATAATCAATACAACCAGTTTAACAAAAAATTCAAAGATTTCACAAAATCTATATCAAAAGTAGAAATATCTTGCAAATTTATAAAAAGTCAACTGCATAGTGAAATATTTCACAAAATTTTCTTATTTTGTCCTAGTTTTTCTAGAAAGTCAGCCAAATAGTGATAGATTTCACTAGCAAATTTATATTTTGCAAATTTCTAAAAAGTCAACGAAAATTTCACAAAATTTATATAAAAAGTAGAAATATCTTGCAAATTTATAAAACGTGAACTGAATAGTGAATTATTTCACAACATCTTCTAATTTTTCAAAAATTTTTTCTAGAATGTCAACCAAATAGTGAAATATTTCACAAAATCTTGCAATTTACTGAACAGTCTAGCAACAGTATTACATTAAGTTACCAATTTAAAAAAATGCAAAGATTTCTCAAAATCTCTATAAAAAGTAGACATATCTTGCAAATTTGTAAAAAGTCAACTCAATTGTCACAAAAGTAGAAATATCTTGAAAATGTCTAAAAAGTCAACTGAATGGTAATTTATTTCACAAAAGTAGAAATATGTCTAAAAAGTCAACTGAATGGTAATTTATTTCACAAAAGTAGAAATAACTTGAAAATGTTCTAGAAACAATATTACAATCAGTTTCCAGTTTAACAAAAAATTCAAAGATTTCACAAAATCCATATAAACAGTAGAAATATCTTGCAAATTTATAAAAAGTCAACTGCATAGTGAAATATTTTACAAGATCTTCTAATTGTCAACGATTTTTCTAGAAAGTCAACCAAATAGTGAAATATTTCACAAAATCTTGCAATTTACTGAACAGTCTAGAAACAGTATTACATTAAGTTACAAATTTAAAAAAATGCAAAGATTCCTCAAAATCTCTATAAAAAGTAGAAATATCTTGCAAATTTGTAAAAAGTCAACTCAATTGTCACAAAAGTAGAAATATCTTGAAAATGTCTAAAACGTCAACTGAATGGTCATTTATTTCACAAAAGTAGAAATATCTTGAAAATGTTCTAGAAACAATATTACAATTAGTTTCCAGTTTAACAAAAAATTCAAAGATTTCACAAAATCCATATAAAAAGTAGAAATATCTTGCAAATTTATAAAAAGTCAACTGCATAGTGAAATATTTTACAAAATCTTCTAATTGTCAACGATTTTTTCTAGAAAGTCAACCAAATAGTGAAATTTTCACAAAGCCTTGCAATTTACTGAAGTCAACTTATTTCATTTCTTTTATAAAGTCACCCAAATAGTGAAATATTTCACAAAATCTTGCAATTTACTGAACAGTCTAGAAACAGTATTACATTAAGTTACAAATTTAAAAAATGCAAAGATTTCTCAAAATCTCTATAAAAAGTAGAAATATCATGCAAATTTGTATAAAGTCAACTGAATAGTCATATATTTCACAAAAGTAGAAATATCTTGAAAATGTCTAAAAAGTCAACTGAATAATGAAATCTTCTAATTTACTGACCAGTTGAGTTTTAGACATTTTTCTCAAAACTCAACTGAATAGTGCAATATTTCACAAAAACTTCTAAATTTCACAAAATCTTGCAATTACTGAACAGTCTCAAATTTAAAAAAAATGAAAAGATTTCTCAAAATCTCTATATAAAGTAGAAATATCTTGTAAATTTCTAAAAAGTAGAAATATCTTGAAAATGTTCTAGAAACAATATTACAATCAATACAACCAGTTTAACAAAAAATTCAAAGATTTCACAAAATCTATATCAAAAGTAGAAATATCTTGCAAATTTTTAAAAAGTCAACTGAATAGTCACAAAAGTAGAAATATCTTGGAAATGTCAACTGAATAATGAAATCTTGTAATTTACTAGTAGAAATATCTTGAAAATGTCTAGAAAATCAACTGAATAATGAAATCTTGTATTGCAATTTACTGAACAGTTGAGTTTTAGGACATTTTTCTAAAAAGTCAATTGAATAGTGAAATATTTCACAAAATCTTCTTATTTTGTCCTAGTTTTTCTAGAAAGTCAGCCAAATTGTGATAAATTTCACTAGCAAATTTCTATTTTGCTAATTTCTAAAAAGTCAACGAAAGATTTCACAATATATATAAAAAGTTGAAATATATTGCAAATTTATAAAACGTGAACGGAATAGTGAAATATTTCACAAAATCTTGAAATTTACTGAAGTCAACTTATTTCATTTCTTTTATAAAGTCACCCAAATAGTGAAATATTTCACAAAATCTTGCAATTTACTGAACAGTCTAGAAACTGTATTACATTAAGTTACAGATTTAAAAAAATGCAAAGATTTCTCAAAATCTCTATAATAAGTAGAAATTTCTTGCAAATTTGTAAAAAGTCAACTGAATAGTCACAAAAGTAGAAATATCTTGAAAGTGTCTAAAAAGTCAACTGAATAATGAAATCTTGTAATTTACTGACCAGTTGAGTTTTAAGACATTTTTCTAAAATCTACTGAATAGTGAAATATTTCACAAAATCTTCTAATTTGTCAACAATTTTTTCTAGAATGTCAACCAAATAGTGAAATATTTCACAAATTCTTGCAATTTACAGAAGAGTCTTACATTCAGTTACATATTTAAAAAAATGCAAAGATTTCTCAAAATCTCTATAAAAAGTAGAAATATCTTGCAAATTTGTAAAAAGTCAACTGAATAGTCAAATATTTCACAAAAGTAGAAATATCTTGAAAATGTCTAAAAAGTCAACTGAATAATGATATCTTCTTATTTACTGACCAGCTGAGTTTTAGGCCAGTTTTCTAAAAAGTCAACTGAATAGTGAAATATTTCACAAAATCTTCTAATTTCTCAACTATTTTTCTACAAAGTCAACCAAATTGTGAAATATTTCATAAAATCGTGCAATTTACTGAAGTCAACTAAATAGAGACTTATTTCATTTATTTTATAAAGTCACCCAAATAGTGAAATATTTCAATAAATCTTGCAATTTACTGACCAATATTAAATTCAGTTACAAATTTAAAAACAATGAAAAGATTTCTCAAATTCTCTATATAAAGTAGAAATATCTTGTAAATTTCTAAAAAGTAGAAATATCTTGAAAATGTTCTAGAAACAATATTACAATCAGTTTCCAGATTAACAAAAAATTCAAAGATTTCACAAAATCTATATCAAAAGTAGAAATATCTTGCAAATTTGTAAAAAGTCAACTGAATAGTCACAAAAGTAGAAATATCTTGAAAATGTCAACTGAATAATGAAATCTTGTAATTTACTAGTAGAAATATCTTGAAAATGTCTAGAAAGTCAACTGAATAATGAAATCTTGTATTGTAATTTACTGAACAGTTGAGTTTTAGGACATTTTTCTAAAAAGTCAATTGAATAGTGAAATATTTCACAAAATCTTCTTATTTTGTCCTAGTTTTTCTAGAAAGTCAGCCAAATTGTGATAGATTTCACTAGCAAATTTCTATTTTGCTAATTTCTAAAAAGTCAACGAAAGATTTCACAATATATATAAAAAGTTGAAATATCTTGTAAATTTATAAAACGTGAACGGAATAGTGAAATATTTCACAAAATCTTGAAATTTACTGAAGAAGTCAACTTATTTCATTTCTTTTATAAAGTCACCCAAATAGTGAAATATTTCACAAAATCTTGCAATTTACTGAACAGTCTAGAAACTGTATTACATTAAGTTACAGATTTAAAAAAATGCAAAGATTTCTCAAAATCTCTATAAAAAGTAGAAATTTCTTGCAAATTTGTAAAAAGTCAACTGAATAGTCACAAAAGTAGAAATATCTTGAAAGTGTCTAAAAAGTCAACTGAATAATGAAATCTTGTAATTTACTGACCAGTTGAGTTTTAAGACATTTTTCTAAAATCTACTGAATAGTGAAATATTTCACAAAATCTTCTAATTTGTCAACAATTTTTTCTAGAATGTCAACCAAATAGTGAAATATTTCACAAATTCTTGCAATTTACAGAAGAGTCTTACATTCAGTTACATATTTAAAAAAATGCAAAGATTTCTCAAAATCTCTATAAAAAGTAGAAATATCTTGCAAATTTGTAAAAAAGTCAACTGAATAGTCAAATATTTCACAAAAGTAGAAATATCTTGAAAATGTCTAAAAAGTCAACTGAATAATGATATCTTCTTATTTACTGACCAGCTGAGTTTTAGGCCAGTTTTCTAAAAAGTCAACTGAATAGTGAAATATTTCACAAAATCTTCTAATTTCTCAACTATTTTTCTACAAAGTCAACCAAATTGTGAAATATTTCATAAAATCGTGCAATTTACTGAAGTCAACTAAATAGAGACTTATTTCATTTATTTTATAAAGTCACCCAAATAGTGAAATATTTCAATAAATCTTGCAATTTACTGACCAATATTAAATTCAGTTACAAATTTAAAAAAAATGAAAAGATTTCTCAAATTCTCTATATAAAGTAGAAATATCTTGTAAATTTCTAAAAAAGTAGAAATATCTTGAAAATGTTCTAGAAACAATATTACAATCAGTTTCCAGATTAACAAAAAATTCAAAGATTTCACAAAATCTATATCAAAAGTAGAAATATCTTGCAAATTTGTAAAAAGTCAACTGAATAGTCACAAAAGTAGAAATATCTTGAAAATGTCAACTGAATAATGAAATCTTGTAATTTACTAGTAGAAATATCTTGAAAATGTCTAGAAAGTCAACTGAATAATGAAATCTTGTATTGTAATTTACTGAACAGTTGAGTTTTAGGACATTTTTCTAAAAAGTCAATTGAATAGTGAAATATTTCACAAAATCTTCTTATTTTGTCCTAGTTTTTCTAGAAAGTCAGCCAAATTGTGATAGATTTCACTAGCAAATTTCTATTTTGCTAATTTCTAAAAAGTCAACGAAAGATTTCACAATATATATAAAAAGTTGAAATATCTTGTAAATTTATAAACGTGAACGGAATAGTGAAATATTTCACAAAATCTTGAAATTTACTGAAGTCAACTTATTTCATTTCTTTTATAAAGTCACCCAAATAGTGAAATATTTCACAAAATCTTGCAATTTACTGAACAGTCTAGAAACTGTATTACATTAAGTTACAGATTTAAAAAATGCAAAGATTTCTCAAAATCTCTATAAAAAGTAGAAATTTCTTGCAAATTTGTAAAAAGTCAACTGAATAGTCACAAAAGTAGAAATATCTTGAAAGTGTCTAAAAAGTCAACTGAATAATGAAATCTTGTAATTTACTGACCAGTTGAGTTTTAAGACTCAATTTGTGAAATATTTCACAAAATCTTCTAATTTGTCAACAATTTTTTCTAGAATGTCAACCAAATAGTGAAATATTTCACAAATTCTTGCAATTTACAGAAGAGTCTTACATTCAGTTACATATTTAAAAAAATGCAAAGATTTCTCAAAATCTCTATAAAAAGTAGAAATATCTTGCAAATTTGTAACAAGTCAACTGAATAGTCAAATATTTCACAAAAGTAGAAATATCTTGAAAATGTCTAAAAAGTCAACTGAATAATGAAATCTTCTTATTTACTGACCAGTTGAGTTTTAGGCCAGTTTTCTAAAAAGTCAACTGAATAGTGAAATATTTCACAAAATCTTCTAATTTCTCAACTATTTTTCTACAAAGTCAACCAAATTGTGAAATATTTCATAAAATCGTGCAATTTACTGAAGTCAACTAAATAGAGACTTATTTCATTTATTTTATAAAGTCACCCAAATAGTGAAATATTTCAATAAATCTTGCAATTTACTGACCAATATTAAATTCAGTTACAAATTTAAAAAAATGAAAAGATTTCTCAAATTCTCTATATAAAGTAGAAATATCTTGTAAATTTCTAAAAAGTAGAAATATCTTTAAAATGTTCTAGAAACAATATTACAATCAGTTTCCAGATTAACAAAAAATTCAAAGATTTCACAAAATATATATCAAAAGTAGAAATATCTTGCAAATTTGTAAAAAGTCAACTGAATAGTCACAAAAGTAGAAATATCTTGAAAATGTCAACTGAATAATGAAATCTTGTAATTTACTAGTAGAAATATCTTGAAAATGTCTAGAAAGTCAACTGAATAATGAAATCTTGTATTGTAATTTACTGAACAGTTGAGTTTTAGGACATTTTTCTAAAAAGTCAATTGAATAGTGAAATATTTCACAAAATCTTCTTATTTTGTCCTAGTTTTTCTAGAAAGTCAGCCAAATTGTGATAGATTTCACTAGCAAATTTCTATTTTGCTAATTTCTAAAAAGTCAACGAAAGATTTCACAATATATATAAAAAGTTGAAATATCTTGTAAATTTATAAAACGTGAACGGAATAGTGAAATATTTCACAAAATCTTGAAATTTACTGAAGTCAACTTATTTCATTTCTTTTATAAAGTTACCCAAATAGTGAAATATTCCACAAAATCTTGCAATTTACTGAACAGTCTAGAAACTGTATTACATTAAGTTACAGATTTAAAAAAATGCAAAGATTTCTCAAAATCTCTATAAAAAGTAGAAATTTCTTGCAAATTTGTAAAAAGTCAACTGAATAGTCACAAAAGTAGAAATATCTTGAAAGTGTCTAAAAAGTCAACTGAATAATGAAATCTTGTAATTTACTGACCAGTTGAGTTTTAAGACATTTTTCTAAAATCTACTGAATAGTGAAATATTTCACAAAATCTTCTAATTTGTCAACAATTTTTTCTAGAATGTCAACCAATAGTGAAATATTTCACAAATTCTTGCAATTTACAGAAGAGTCTTACATTCAGTTACATATTTAAAAAAATGCAAAGATTTCTCAAAATCTCTATAAAAAGTAGAAATATCTTGCAAATTTGTAAAAAGTCAACTGAATAGTCAAATATTTCACAAAAGTAGAAATATCTTGAAAATGTCTAAAAAGTCAACTGAATAATGATATCTTCTTATTTACTGACCAGCTGAGTTTTAGGCCAGTTTTCTAAAAAGTCAACTGAATAGTGAAATATTTCACAAAATCTTCTAATTTCTCAACTATTTTTCTACAAAGTCAACCAAATTGTGAAATATTTCATAAAATCGTGCAATTTACTGAAGTCAACTAAATAGAGACTTATTTCATTTATTTTATAAAGTCACCCAAATAGTGAAATATTTCAATAAATCTTGCAATTTACTGACCAATATTAAATTCAGTTACAAATTTAAAAAAAATGAAAAGATTTCTCAAATTCTCTATATAAAGTAGAAATATCTTGTAAATTTCTAAAAAGTAGAAATATCTTGAAAATGTTCTAGAAACAATATTACAATCAGTTTCCAGATTAACAAAAAATTCAAAGATTTCACAAAATCTATATCAAAAGTAGAAATATCTTGCAAATTTGTAAAAAGTCAACTGAATAGTCACAAAAGTAGAAATATCTTGAAAATGTCAACTGAATAATGAAATCTTGTAATTTACTAGTAGAAATATCTTGAAAATGTCTAGAAAGTCAACTGAATAATGAAATCTTGTATTGTAATTTACTGAACAGTTGAGTTTTAGGACATTTTTCTAAAAAGTCAATTGAATAGTGAAATATTTCACAAAATCTTCTTATTTTGTCCTAGTTTTTCTAGAAAGTCAGCCAAATTGTGATAGATTTCACTAGCAAATTTCTATTTTGCTAATTTCTAAAAAGTCAACGAAAGATTTCACAATATATATAAAAAGTTGAAATATCTTGTAAATTTATAAAACGTGAACGGAATAGTGAAATATTTCACAAAATCTTGAAATTTACTGAAGTCAACTTATTTCATTTCTTTTATAAAGTTACCCAAATAGTGAAATATTTCACAAAATCTTGCAATTTACTGAACAGTCTAGAAACTGTATTACATTAAGTTACAGATTTAAAAAAATGCAAAGATTTCTCAAAATCTCTATAAAAAGTAGAAATTTCTTGCAAATTTGTAAAAAGTCAACTGAATAGTCACAAAAGTAGAAATATCTTGAAAGTGTCTAAAAAGTCAACTGAATAATGAAATCTTGTAATTTACTGACCAGTTGAGTTTTAAGACTCAATTTGTGAAATATTTCACAAAATCTTCTAATTTGTCAACAATTTTTTCTAGAATGTCAACCAAATAGTGAAATATTTCACAAATTCTTGGAATTTACAGAAGAGTCTTACATTCAGTTACATATTTAAAAAAATGCAAAGATTTCTCAAAATCTCTATAAAAAGTAGAAATATCTTGCAAATTTGTAACAAGTCAACTGAATAGTCAAATATTTCACAAAAGTAGAAATATCTTGAAAATGTCTAAAAAGTCAACTGAATAATGAAATCTTCTTATTTACTGACCAGTTGAGTTTTAGGCCAGTTTTCTAAAAAGTCAACTGAATAGTGAAATATTTCACAAAATCTTCTAATTCCTCAACCATTTTTCTACAAAGTCAACCAAATTGTGAAATATTTCATAAATCGTGCAATTTACTGAAGTCAACTAAATAGAGACTTATTTCATTTATTTTATAAAGTCACCCAAATAGTGAAATATTTCAATAAATCTTGCAATTTACTGACCAATATTAAATTCAGTTACAAATTTAAAAAAATGAAAAGATTTCTCAAATTCTCTATATAAAGTAGAAATATCTTGTAAATTTCTAAAAAGTAGAAATATCTTGAAAATGTTCTAGAAACAATATTACAATCAGTTTCCAGATTAACAAAAAATTCAAAGATTTCACAAAATATATATCAAAAGTAGAAATATCTTGCAAATTTGTAAAAAGTCAACTGAATAGTCACAAAAGTAGAAATATCTTGAAAATGTCAACTGAATAATGAAATCTTGTAATTTACTAGTAGAAATATCTTGAAAATGTCTAGAAAGTCAACTGAATAATGAAATCTTGTATTGTAATTTACTGAACAGTTGAGTTTTAGGACATTTTTTCTAAAAAGTCAATTGAATAGTGAAATATTTCACAAAATCTTCTTATTTTGTCCTAGTTTTTCTAGAAAGTCAGCCAAATAGTGATGAGTTTTAGGAAATTTTTTTAAAAAGTCAATTGAATAGTGAGATATTTCACAAAATATTCCTATTTTTTCCTAGTTTTTCTAGAAAGTCAGCCAAATAGTGATAGATTTCACTAGCAAATTTCTATTTTGCTAATTTCTAAAAAGGCAACGAAAGATTTCACAAAATATATATAAAAGTAGAAATATCTTGCAAATTTATAAAACGTGAACTGAATAGTGAAATATTTTACAAAATCTTCTAATTTATCAACGATTTTTTCTAGCATATCACCCAAATAGTGAAATATTTCACAAAATCTTGCAATTTACTGAACAGTCTAGAAACAGTATTACATTAAGTTACAAATTTAAAAAAATGCATAGATTTCTCAAAATCTCTATAAAAAGTAGAAATATCTTGCAAATTTGTATAAAGTCAACTGAATAGTCATATATTTCACAAAAGTAGAAATATCTTGAAATGTCTAAAAAGTCAACTGAATAATGAAATCTTCTAATTTACTGACCAGTTGAGTTTTAGGACATTTTTCTAAAAACTCAACTGAATAGTGCAATATTTCACAAAAACTTCTAATTTTTCAACAATTTTTTCTACAAAGTCAACCAAATAGTGAAATATTTCATAAAATCGTGCAGTTTACTGAAGTCAACTAAATAGAGACTTATTTCATTTCTTTTATAAAGTCACCCAAATAGAGAAATATTTCACAAAATCTTGCAATTTACTGAACAGTCTTAAATTCAGTAACAAATTTAAAAAAAATTAAAAGATTTCTCAAAATCTCTATATAAAGTAGAAATATCTCGCAAATTTGTAAAAAGTCAACTAAATAATGAAATCTTGTAATTTACTGACCAGTTGAGTTTTAGGCCATTTTTCTAAAAAGTCAACTGAATAGTGAAATATTTCACAAAATCTTCTAATTTCTCAACTATTTTTCTACAAAGTCAACTAAATAGTGAAATATTTCATGAAATCGTGCAATTTACTGAAGTCAACTAGACTTATTTCATTTATTTTATAAAGTCACCCAAATAGTGAAATATTTCAGAAAATCTTGCAATTTACTGAACAGTCTTAAATTCAGTTACAAATTTAAAAAAAATGAAAAGATTTCTCAAGATCTCTATAGTAGAAATATCTCGCAAATTTGTAAAAAAGTCAACTGAATAGTCACAAAAGTAGAAATATCTTGGAAATGTCAACTGAATAATGAAATCTTGTAATTTACTAGTAGAAATATCTTGAAAATGTCTAGAAAATCAACTGAATAATGAAATCTTGTATTGCAATTTACTGAACAGTTGAGTTTTAGGACATTTTTTCTAAAAAGTCAATTGAATAGTGAAATATTTCACAAAATCTTCTTATTTTGTCCTAGTTTTTCTAGAAAGTCAGCCAAATAGTGATAGATTTCACTAGCAAATTTCTATTTTGCTAATTTCTAAAAAGTCAACGAAAGATTTCACAATATACATAAAAAGTAGAAATATCTTGCAAATTTATAAAACGTGAACGGAATAGTGAAATATTTCACAAAATCTTGAAATTTACTGAAGTCAACTTATTTCATTTCTTTTATAAAGTCACCCAAATAGTGAAATATTTCACAAAATCTTGCAATTTACTGAACAGTATAGAAACAGTATTACATTAAGTTACAGATTTAAAAAATGCAAAGATTTCTCAAAATCTCTATAAAAAGTAGAAATTTCTTGCAAATTTGTAAAAAGTCAACTGAATAGTCACAAAAGTAGAAATATGTTGAAAATGTCTAAAAAGTCAACTGAATAGTCATTTATTTCACAAAAGTAGAAATATATTGAAACTGTTCTAGAAACAATATTACAATCAGTTTCCAGTTTAACAAAAATTCAAAGATTTCACAAAATCCATATAAAAGTAGAAATATCTTGCAAATTTATAAAAAGTCAACTGCATAGTGAAATATTTTACAAAATCTTCTAATTGTCAACGATTTTTCTAGAAAGTCAACCAAATAGTGAAATATTTCACAAAGCCTTGCAATTTACTGAAGTCAACTTATTTCATTTCTTTTATAAAGTCACCCAAATAGTGAAATATTTCACAAAATCTTGCAATTTACTGAACAGTCTAGAAACAGTATTACATTAAGTTACAAATTTAAAAAAATGCAAAGATTTCTCAAAATCTCTATAAAAAGTAGAAATATCTTGCAAATTTGTAAAAAGTCAACTGAATAGTCATATATTTCACAAAAGTAAAAATATCTTGAAAATGTCTAAAAAGTCAACTGAATAATGAAATCTTGTAATTTACTGACCAGTTGAGTTTTAAGACATTTTTCTAAAATCTACTGAATAGTGAAATATTTCACCAAATCTTCTAATTTGTCAACAATTTTTTCTAGAATGTCAACCAAATACATTCAGTTACATATTTAAAAAAATGCAAAGATTTCTCAAAATCTCTATAAAAAGTAGAAATATCTTGCAAATTTGTAAAAAGTCAACTGAATAGTCATATATTTCACAAAAGTAGAAATATCTTGAAAATGTCTAAAAAGTCAACTGAATGGTCATTTATTTCACAAAAGTAGAAATATCTTGAAAATGTTCTAGAAACAATATTACAATCAGTTTCCAGTTTAACAAAAAATTCAAAGATTTCACAAAATCCATATAAAAAGTAGAAATATCTTGCAAATTTATAAAAAGTCAACTGCATAGTGAAATATTTTACAAAATCTTCTAACTGTCAACGATTTTTTCTAGAAAGTCAACCAAATAGTGAAATATTTCACAAAGCCTTGCAATTTACTGAAGTCAACTTATTTCATTTCTTTTATAAAGTCACCCAAATAGTGAAATATTTCACAAAATCTTGCAATTTACTGAACAGTCTAGAAACAGTATTACATTAAGTTACAAATTTAAAAAAATGCAAAGATTTCTCAAAATCTCTATAAAAAGTAGAAATATCTTGCAAATTTGTAAAAAGTCAACTGAATAGTCATATATTTCACAAAAGTAAAAATATCTTGAAAATGTCTAAAAAGTCAACTGAATAATGAAATCTTGTAATTTACTGACCAGTTGAGTTTTAAGACATTTTTCTAAAATCTACTGAATAGTGAAATATTTCACCAAATCTTCTAATTTGTCAACAATTTTTTCTAGAATGTCAACCAAATACATTCAGTTACATATTTAAAAAAATGCAAAGATTTCTCAAAATCTCTATAAAAAGTAGAAATATCTTGCAAATTTGTAAAAAGTCAACTGAATTGTCATATATTTCACAAAAGTAGAAATATCTTGAAAATGTCTAAAAAGTCAACTGAATAATGAAATCTTCTTATTTACTGACCAGCTCAGTTTTAGGCCAGTTTTCTAAAAAGTCAACTGAATAGTGAAATATTTCACAAAATCTTCTAATTTCTCAACTATTTTTCTACAAAGTCAACCAAATTGTGAAATATTTCATAAAATCGTGCAATTTACTGAAGTCAACTAAATAGAGACTTATTTCATTTATTTTATAAAGTCACCCAAATAGTGAAATATTTCACAAAATCTTGCAATTTACTACCAATCTTAAATTCAGTTACAAATTTAAAAAAAAATTAAAAGATTTCTCAAATTCTCTATATAAAGTAGATATATCTTGTAAATTTCTAAAAAGTAGAAATATCTTGAAAATGTTCTAGAAACAATATTACAATCAATACAACCAGTTTAACAAAAAATTCAAAGATTTCACAAAATCTATATCAAAAGTAGAAATATCTTGCAAATTTGTAAAAAGTCAACTGAATAGTCACAAAAGTAGAAATATCTAGAAAATGTCAACTGAATAATGAAATCTTGTAATTTACTAGTAGAAATATCTTGAAAATGTCTAGAAAGTCAACTGAATAATGAAATCTTGTATTGTAATTTACTGAACAATTGAGTTTAGGACATTTTTCTAAAAACTCAACTGAATAGTGAAATATTTCACAAAATCTTCTTATTTTGTCCTAGTTTTTCTAGAAAGTCAGCCAAATAGTGATAGATTTCACTAGCAAATTTCTATTTTGCTAATTTCTAAAAAGGCAACGAAAGATTTCACAAAATATATATAAAAAGTAGAAATATCTTGCAAATTTATAAAACGTGAACTGAATAGTGAAATATTTTACAAAATCTTCTAATTTATCAACGATTTTTTCTAGCATACCACCCAAATAGTGAAATATTTCACAAAATCTTGCAATTTACTGAACAGTCTAGAAACAGTATTACATTAAGTTACAAATTTAAAAAAAAATGCAAAGATTTCTCAAAATCTCTATAAAAAGTAGAAATATCTTGTAAATTTCTAAAAAGTAGAAATATTTTGAAAATATTCTAGAAACAATATTACA
Organism: Lucilia sericata; assembly: GCF_015586225.1. Lineage (NCBI taxonomy): Eukaryota > Metazoa > Arthropoda > Insecta > Diptera > Calliphoridae > Lucilia > Lucilia sericata. Next base: position 99,222 of record NW_023995034.1, read on the forward strand.
ATCAATACAACCAGTTTAACAAAAAATTCATAGATTTCACAAAATCTATATCAAAAGTAGAAATAACTTGCAAATTTGTAAAAAGTCAACTGAATAGTCACAAAAGTAGAAATATCTTGAAAATGTCAACTGAATAATGAAATCTTGTAATTTACTAGTAGAAATATCTTGAAAATGTCTAGAAAGTCAACTGAATAGTCATTTATTTCACAAAAGTAGAAATATATTGAAACTGTTTTAGAACCAATATTACAATCAGTTTCCAGTTTAACAAAAAATTCAAAGATTTCACAAAATCCATATAAAAAGTAGAAATATCTTGAAAATTTATAAAAAGTCAACTGCATAGTGAAATATTTTACAAAATCTTCTAATTGTCAACGATTTTTTCTAGAAAGTCAACCAAATAGTGAAATATTTCACAAAGCCTTGCAATTTACTGAAGTCAACTTATTTCATTTCTTTTATAAAGTCACCCAAATAGTGAAATATTTCACAAAATCTTGCAATTTACTGACCAGTTTAAATTCAGTTACAAATTTTAAAAAAATGCAAGGACAAAGCCTTGCATTTTACTGAAGTCAACTTATTTCATTTCTATTATAAGTCACCCAAATAGTGAAATATTTCACAAAATCTTGCAATTTACTGAACAGTCTTAAATTCAGTTACAAATTTAAAAAAATGAAATGATTTCTCAAAATCTCTATATAAAGTAGAAATATCTTGTAAATTTCTAAAAGGTAGAAATATCTTGAAAATGTTCTAGAAACAATATTACAATCAATACAACCAGTTTAACAAAAAATTCAAAGATTTCTCAAAATCTCTATAAAAAGTTGAAATATCTTGCAAATTTGTATAAAGTCTACTGTATAGTCACAAAAGTAGAAATATCTTGAAAATATCAACTGAATAATGAAATCTTGTAATTTACTGACCAGTTGAGTTTTAGGACATTTTTCTAAAAACTCAACTGAATAGTGCAATATTTTCAAATACTGAAGTCAACTAAATAGAGACTTATTTCATTTCTTTTATAAAGTCACCCAAATAGTGAAATATTTCACAAAATCTTGCAATTTACTGAACAGTCTTAAATTCAGTTACAAATTATAAAAAATGAAAAGATTTCTCAAAATCTTATATAAAGTAGAAATATCTTGTAAATTTCTAAAAGTAGAAATATCTTGAAAATGTTCTAGAAACAATATTACAATCAATACAACCAGTTTAACAAAAAATTCAAAGATTTCACAAAATCTATATTAAAAGTAGAAATATCTTGCAAATTTGTAAAAAGTCAACTGTATAGTCACAAAAGTAGAAATATCTTGAAAATGTCAACTGAATAATGAAATCTTGTAATTTACTAGTAGAAATATCTTGAAAATGTCTAGAAAGTCAACTGAATAATGAAATCTTGTATTGTAATTTACTGAACAGTTGAGTTTCAGGACATTTTTCTAAAAAGTCAATTGAATAGTGAAATATTTCACAAAATCTTCTTATTTTGTGCCAGTTTTTCTAGAAAGTCAGCCAAATAGTGATAGATTTCACTAGCAAATTTCTAAAAAGTCAACGAAAGATTTCACAAAATATATATAAAAAGTAGAAATATCTTGCAAATTTACAAAACGTGAACGGAATAGTGAAATATTTCACAAAATCTTCTAATTTGTCAACAATTTTTTCTAGAATGTCAACCAAATAGTGAAATATTTCACAAAATCTTCCAATTTACTGAACAGTCTTAAATTCGGTTACAAATTAATAAATGTAAAGATTTCTCAACATCTATATATAAATTTCTAAAAAGTCAACGGAATAGTGATTTATTTCACAAAAGTAGAAATATCTTGAAAACATTCTAGAAACCATCTTACAATAAGTTTCCAGTTTCCAGTCCATATAAAAAGTAGAAATGTTTTGCAAATTTATAAAAAGTCAACTGCATAGTGAAATATTTTACAAAATCTTATAATTGTCAACGATTTTTTCTAGAAAGTCAACCAAATAGTGAAATATTTCACAAAGCCTTGCAATTTACTGAACAGTCTAGAAACAGTCTTACATTAAGTTCCAAATTTAAAAAAAATGCAATGATTTCTCAAAATCTCTATAAAAAGTAGAAATATCTTGCAAATTTGCAAAAAGTCAACTGAATAGTCATATATTTCACAAAAGTAGAAATATCTTGAAAATGTCAACTGAATAATGAAATCTTGTAATTTACTAGTAGAAATATCTTGAAAATGTCTAGAAAGTCAACTGTGAAATATTTCAGAAAATCTTCTAATTTCTCAACTATTTTCTACAAAGTCAACTAAATAGTGAAATATTTCATGAAATCGTGCAATTTACTGAAGTCAACTAAATAGAGACTTATTTCATTTCTTTTATAAAGTCACCCAAATAGTGAAATATTTCACAAAATCTTGCAATTTACTGAACAGTCTAGAAACAGTCTTACATTAAGTTCCAAATTTAAAAAAAATGCAATGATTTCTCAAAATCTCTATAAAAAGTAGAAATATCTTGCAAATTTGCAAAAAGTCAACTGAATAGTCATATATTTCACAAAAGTAGAAATATCTTGAAAATGTCAACTGAATAATGAAATCTTGTAATTTACTAGTAGAAATATCTTGAAAATGTCTAGAAAGTCAACTGTGAAATATTTCAGAAAATCTTCTAATTTCTCAACTATTTTTCTACAAAGTCAACTAAATAGTGAAATATTTCATGAAATCGTGCAATTTACTGAAGTCAACTAAATAGAGACTTATTTCATTTATTTTATAAAGTCACCCAAATAGTGAAATATTTCACAAAATCTTGCAATTTACTGAACAGTCTTAAATTCAGTTACAAATTTAAAAAAATGAAAAGATTTCTCAAAATCTCTATATAAAGTAGAAATATCTTGTAAATTTCTAAAAAGTAGAAATATCTTGAAAATGTTCTAGAAACAATATTACAATCAATACAACCAGTTTAACAAAAAATTCAAAGATTTCACAAAATCTATATCAAAAGTAGAAATATCTTGCAAATTTGTAAAAAGTCAACTGAATAGTCACAAAAGTAGAAATATCTTGAAAATGTCAACTGAATAATGAAATCTTGTAATTTACTAGTAGAAATATCTTGAAAATGTCTAGAAGGTCAACTGAATAATGAAATCTTGTATTGTAATTTACTGAACAGTTGAGTTTTAGGTCATTTTTCTAAAAAGTCAATTGAATAGTGAAATATTTCACAAAATCTTCTTATATTGTCCTAGTTTTTCTAGAAAGTCAGCCAAATAGTGATAGATTTCACTAGCAAATTTGTAAAAAGTCAACTGAATAGTCACAAAAGTAGAAATATCTTGAAAATGTCAACTGAATAATGAAATCTTGTAATTTACTAGTAGAAATATCTTGAAAATGTCTAGAAAGTCAACTGAATAATGAAATCTTGTATTGTAATTTACTGAACAGTTGAGTTTTAGGTCATTTTTCTAAAAAGTCAATTGAATAGTGAAATATTTCACAAAATCTTCTTATATTGTCCTAGTTTTTCTAGAAAGTCAGCCAAATAGTGATAGATTTTACTAGCAAATTTCTATTTTGCTAATTTCTACAAAGTCAACGAAAGATTTCACAAAATATATATAAAAAGTAGAAATATATTGCAAATTTATAAAACGTGAACTGAATAGTGAAATATTTTACAAAATCTTCTAATTTATCAACGATTTTTTCTAGCTATCACCCAAATAGTGAAATATTTCACAAAATCTTACAATTTACTGAACAGTCTAGAAACAGTATTACATTAAGTTAAAAATTTAAAAAAATGCAAAGATTTCTCAAAATCTCTATAAAAAGAAGAAATATCTTGCAAATTTGTAAAAAGTCAACTGAATAATGAAATCTTGTAATTTACTGACCAGTTGAGTTTTGGCCATTTTTCTAAAAAGTCAACTGAATAGTGAAATATTTCACAAAATCTTCTAATTTCTCAACTATTTTTCTACAAAGTCAACCAAATAGTGAAATATTTCATAAAATCGTGCAATTTACTGAAGTCAACTAAATATTTCACAAAATCTTGCAATTTACTGAACAGTCTTAAATTCAGTTACAAATTTAAAAAAAATGAAAAGATTTCTCAAAATCTCTATATAAAGTAGAAATATCTTGTAAATTTCTAAAAAGTAGAAATATCTTGAAAATGTTCTAGAAACAATATTACAATCAAAACAACCAGTTTAACAAAAAATTCAAAGATTTCACAAAATCTATATCAAAAGTAGAAATATCTTGCAAATTTATAAAAAGTCAACTGCATAGTGAAATATTTCACAAAAATTTCTTATTTTGTCCTAGTTTTTCAGCCAAATAGTGATAGATTTCACTAGCAAATTTCTATTTTGCAAATTTCTAAAAAGTCAACGAAAATTTCACAAAATTTATATAAAAAGTATCTTGCAAATTTATAAAACGTGAACTGAATAGTGACATATTTCACAACATCTTCTAATTTTTCAACAATTTTTTCTAGAATGTCAACCAAATAGTGAAATATTTCACAAAATCTTGCAATTTACTGAAGTCAACTTATTTCATTTCTTTTATAAAGTCGCCCAAATAGTGAAATATTTCACAAAATCTTGCAATTTACTGAACAGTCTAGAAACAGTATTACATTAAGTTACAAATTTAAAAAAATGCAAAGATTCCTCAAAATCTCTATAAAAAGTAGAAATATCTTGCAAATTTGTAAAAAGTCAACTCAATTGTCACAAAAGTAGAAATATCTTGAAAATGTCTAAAAAGTCAACTGAATGGTCATTTATTTCACAAAAGTAGAAATATCTTGAAAATGTTCTAGAAACAATATTACAATTAGTTTCCAGTTTAACAAAAAATTCAAAGATTTCACAAAATCCATATAAAAAGTAGAAATATCTTGCAAATTTATAAAAAGTCAACTGCATAGTGAAATATTTCACAAAATCTTGCAATTTACTGAACAGTCTTAAATTCAGTTACAAATTTATAAAAAATGAAAAGATTTCTCAAAATCTTATATAAAGTAGAAATATCTTGTAAATTTCTAAAAAGTAGAAATATCTTGAAAATGTTCTAGAAACAATATTACAATCAATACAACCAGTTTAACAAAAAATTCAAAGATTTCACAAAATCTATATTAAAAGTAGAAATATCTTGCAAATTTGTAAAAAGTCAACTGTATAGTCACAAAAGTAGAAATATCTTGAAAATGTCAACTGAATAATGAAATCTTGTAATTTACTAGTAGAAATATCTTGAAAATGTCTAGAAAGTCAACTGAATAGTCAAATATTTCACAAAAGTAGAAATATCTTGAAAATGTCTAAAAAGTCAACTGAATAATGAAATCTTCTTATTTACTGACCAGTTGAGTTTTAGGCCAGTTTTCTAAAAAGTCAACTGAATAGTGAAATATTTCACAAAATCTTCTAATTTCTCAACTATTTTTCTACAAAGTCAACCAAATTGTGAAATATTTCATAAAATCGTGCAATTTACTGAAGTCAACTAAATAGAGACTTATTTCATTTATTTTATAAAGTCACCCAAATAGTGAAATATTTCAATAAATCTTGCAATTTACTGACCAATATTAAATTCAGTTACAAATTTAAAAAAATGAAAAGATTTCTCAAATTCTCTATATAAAGTAGAAATATCTTGTAAATTTCTAAAAAGTAGAAATATCTTGAAAATGTTCTAGAAACAATATTACAATCAGTTTCCAGATTAACAAAAAATTCAAAGATTTCACAAAATATATATCAAAAGTAGAAATATCTTGCAAATTTGTAAAAAGTCAACTGAATAGTCACAAAAGTAGAAATATCTTGAAAATGTCAACTGAATAATGAAATCTTGTAATTTACTAGTAGAAATATCTTGAAAATGTCTAGAAAGTCAACTGAATAATGAAATCTTGTATTGTAATTTACTGAACAGTTGAGTTTTAGGACATTTTTCTAAAAAGTCAATTGAATAGTGAAATATTTCACAAAATCTTCTTATTTTGTCCTAGTTTTTCTAGAAAGTCAGCCAAATAGTGATGAGTTTTAGGAAATTTTTTTAAAAAGTCAATTGAATAGTGAGATATTTCACAAAATATTCCTATTTTTACCTAGTTTTTCTAGAAAGTCAGCCAAATAGTGATAGATTTCACTAGCAAATTTCTATTTTGCTAATTTCTAAAAAGGCAACGAAAGATTTCACAAAATATATATAAAAAGTAGAAATATCTTGCAAATTTATAAACGTGAACTGAATAGTGAAATATTTTACAAAATCTTCTAATTTATCAACGATTTTTTCTAGCATATCACCCAAATAGTGAAATATTTCACAAAATCTTGCAATTTACTGAACAGTCTAGAAACAGTATTACATTAAGTTACAAATTTAAAAAAATGCATAGATTTCTCAAAATCTCTATAAAAAGTAGAAATATCTTGCAAATTTGTATAAAGTCAACTGAATAGTCATATATTTCACAAAAGTAGAAATATCTTGAAAATGTCTAAAAAGTCAACTGAATAATGAAATCTTCTAATTTACTGACCAGTTGAGTTTTAGGACATTTTTCTAAAAACTCAACTGAATAGTGCAATATTTCACAAAAACTTCTAATTTTTCAACAATTTTTTCTACAAAGTCAACCAAATAGTGAAATATTTCATAAAATCGTGCAGTTTACTGAAGTCAACTAAATAGAGACTTATTTCATTTCTTTTATAAAGTCACCCAAATAGAGAAATATTTCACAAAATCTTGCAATTTACTGAACAGTCTTAAATTCAGTAACAAATTTAAAAAAAATTAAAAGATTTCTCAAAATCTCTATATAAAGTAGAAATATCTCGCAAATTTGTAAAAAGTCAACTAAATAATGAAATCTTGTAATTTACTGACCAGTTGAGTTTTAGGCCATTTTTCTAAAAAGTCAACTGAATAGTGAAATATTTCACAAAATCTTCTAATTTCTCAACTATTTTTCTACAAAGTCAACTAAATAGTGAAATATTTCATGAAATCGTGCAATTTACTGAAGTCAACTAGACTTATTTCATTTATTTTATAAAGTCACCCAAATAGTGAAATATTTCAGAAAATCTTGCAATTTACTGAACAGTCTTAAATTCAGTTACAAATTTAAAAAAAATGAAAAGATTTCTCAAGATCTCTATAGTAGAAATATCTCGCAAATTTGTAAAAAAGTCAACTGAATAGTCACAAAAGTAGAAATATCTTGGAAATGTCAACTGAATAATGAAATCTTGTAATTTACTAGTAGAAATATCTTGAAAATGTCTAGAAAATCAACTGAATAATGAAATCTTGTATTGCAATTTACTGAACAGTTGAGTTTTAGGACATTTTTCTAAAAAGTCAATTGAATAGTGAAATATTTCACAAAATCTTCTTATTTTGTCCTAGTTTTTCTAGAAAGTCAGCCAAATAGTGATAGATTTCACTAGCAAATTTCTATTTTGCTAATTTCTAAAAAGTCAACGAAAGATTTCACAATATACATAAAAAGTAGAAATATCTTGCAAATTTATAAAACGTGAACGGAATAGTGAAATATTTCACAAAATCTTGAAATTTACTGAAGTCAACTTATTTCATTTCTTTTATAAAGTCACCCAAATAGTGAAATATTTCACAAAATCTTGCAATTTACTGAACAGTATAGAAACAGTATTACATTAAGTTACAGATTTAAAAAAATGCAAAGATTTCTCAAAATCTCTATAAAAAGTAGAAATTTCTTGCAAATTTGTAAAAAGTCAACTGAATAGTCACAAAAGTAGAAATATGTTGAAAATGTCTAAAAAGTCAACTGAATAGTCATTTATTTCACAAAAGTAGAAATATATTGAAACTGTTCTAGAAACAATATTACAATCAGTTTCCAGTTTAACAAAAAATTCAAAGATTTCACAAAATCCATATAAAAAGTAGAAATATCTTGCAAATTTATAAAAAGTCAACTGCATAGTGAAATATTTTACAAAATCTTCTAATTGTCAACGATTTTTTCTAGAAAGTCAACCAAATAGTGAAATATTTCACAAAGCCTTGCAATTTACTGAAGTCAACTTATTTCATTTCTTTTATAAAGTCACCCAAATAGTGAAATATTTCACAAAATCTTGCAATTTACTGAACAGTCTAGAAACAGTATTTCATTAAGTTACAAATTTAAAAAAATGCAAAGATTTCTCAAAATCTCTATAAAAAGTAGAAATATCTTGCAAATTTGTAAAAAGTCAACTGAATAGTCATATATTTCACAAAAGTAAAAATATCTTGAAAATGTCTAAAAAGTCAACTGAATAATGAAATCTTGTAATTTACTGACCAGTTGAGTTTTAAGACATTTTTCTAAAATCTACTGAATAGTGAAATATTTCACCAAATCTTCTAATTTGTCAACAATTTTTTCTAGAATGTCAACCAAATACATTCAGTTACATATTTAAAAAAATGCAAAGATTTCTCAAAATCTCTATAAAAAGTAGAAATATCTTGCAAATTTGTAAAAAGTCAACTGAATAGTCATATATTTCACAAAAGTAGAAATATCTTGAAAATGTCTAAAAAGTCAACTGAATGGTCATTTATTTCACAAAAGTAGAAATATCTTGAAAATGTTCTAGAAACAATATTACAATCAGTTTCCAGTTTAACAAAAAATTCAAAGATTTCACAAAATCCATATAAAAAGTAGAAATATCTTGCAAATTTATAAAAGTCAACTGCATAGTGAAATATTTTACAAAATCTTCTAACTGTCAACGATTTTTTCTAGAAAGTCAACCAAATAGTGAAATATTTCACAAAGCCTTGCAATTTACTGAAGTCAACTTATTTCATTTCTTTTATAAAGTCACCCAAATAGTGAAATATTTCACAAAATCTTGCAATTTACTGAACAGTCTAGAAACAGTATTACATTAAGTTACAAATTTAAAAAAATGCAAAGATTTCTCAAAATCTCTATAAAAAGTAGAAATATCTTGCAAATTTGTAAAAAGTCAACTGAATAGTCATATATTTCACAAAAGTAAAAATATCTTGAAAATGCCTAAAAAGTCAACTGAATAATGAAATCTTGTAATTTACTGACCAGTTGAGTTTTAAGACATTTTTCTAAAATCTACTGAATAGTGAAATATTTCACCAAATCTTCTAATTTGTCAACAATTTTTTCTAGAATGTCAACCAAATACATTCAGTTACATATTTAAAAAAATGCAAAGATTTCTCAAAATCTCTATAAAAAGTAGAAATATCTTGCAAATTTGTAAAAAGTCAACTGAATAGTCATATATTTCACAAAAGTAGAAATATCTTGAAAATGTCTAAAAAGTCAACTGAATAATGAAATCTTCTTATTTACTGACCAGCTCAGTTTTGGCCAGTTTTCTAAAAAGTCAACTGAATAGTGAAATATTTCACAAAATCTTCTAATTTCTCAACTATTTTTCTACAAAGTCAACCAAATTGTGAAATATTTCATAAAATCGTGCAATTTACTGAAGTCAACTAAATAGAGACTTATTTCATTTATTTTATAAAGTCACCCAAATAGTGAAATATTTCACAAAATCTTGCAATTTACTACCAATCTTAAATTCAGTTACAAATTTAAAAAAAAAATTAAAAGATTTCTCAAATTCTCTATATAAAGTAGATATATCTTGTAAATTTCTAAAAAGTAGAAATATCTTGAAAATGTTCTAGAAACAATATTACAATCAATACAACCAGTTTAACAAAAAATTCAAAGATTTCACAAAATCTATATCAAAAGTAGAAATATCTTGCAAATTTGTAAAAAGTCAACTGAATAGTCACAAAAGTAGAAATATCTAGAAAATGTCAACTGAATAATGAAATCTTGTAATTTACTAGTAGAAATATCTTGAAAATGTCTAGAAAGTCAACTGAATAATGAAATCTTGTATTGTAATTTACTGAACAATTGAGTTTTAGGACATTTTTCTAAAAACTCAACTGAATAGTGAAATATTTCACAAAATCTTCTTATTTTGTCCTAGTTTTTCTAGAAAGTCAGCCAAATAGTGATAGATTTCACTAGCAAATTTCTATTTTGCTAATTTCTAAAAAGGCAACGAAAGATTTCACAAAATATATATAAAAAGTAGAAATATCTTGCAAATTTATAAACGTGAACTGAATAGTGAAATATTTTACAAAATCTTCTAATTTATCAACGATTTTTTCTAGCATACCACCCAAATAGTGAAATATTTCACAAAATCTTGCAATTTACTGAACAGTCTAGAAACAGTATTACATTAAGTTACAAATTTAAAAAAAATGCAAAGATTTCTCAAAATCTCTATAAAAAGTAGAAATATCTTGTAAATTTCTAAAAAGTAGAAATATTTTGAAAATATTCTAGAAACAATATTACAATCAATACAACCAGTTTAACAAAAAATTCATAGATTTCACAAAATCTATATCAAAAGTAGAAATAACTTGCAAATTTGTAAAAAGTCAACTGAATAGTCACAAAAGTAGAAATATCTTGAAAATGTCAACTGAATAATGAAATCTTGTAATTTACTAGTAGAAATATCTTGAAAATGTCTAGAAAGTCAACTGAATAGTCATTTATTTCACAAAAGTAGAAATATATTGAAACTGTTTTAGAACCAATATTACAATCAGTTTCCAGTTTAACAAAAAATTCAAAGATTTCACAAAATCCATATAAAAAGTAGAAATATCTTGAAAATTTATAAAAAGTCAACTGCATAGTGAAATATTTTACAAAATCTTCTAATTGTCAACGATTTTTTTCTAGAAAGTCAACCAAATAGTGAAATATTTCACAAAGCCTTGCAATTTACTGAAGTCAACTTATTTCATTTCTTTTATAAAGTCACCCAAATAGTGAAATATTTCACAAAATCTTGCAATTTACTGACCAGTTTAAATTCAGTTACAAATTTTAAAAAATGCAAGGACAAAGCCTTGCATTTTACTGAAGTCAACTTATTTCATTTCTATTATAAAGTCACCCAAATAGTGAAATATTTCACAAAATCTTGCAATTTACTGAACAGTCTTAAATTCAGTTACAAATTTAAAAAAATGAAATGATTTCTCAAAATCTCTATATAAAGTAGAAATATCTTGTAAATTTCTAAAAGGTAGAAATATCTTGAAAATGTTCTAGAAACAATATTACAATCAATACAACCAGTTTAACAAAAATTCAAAGATTTCTCAAAATCTCTATAAAAAGTTGAAATATCTTGCAAATTTGTATAAAGTCTACTGTATAGTCACAAAAGTAGAAATATCTTGAAAATATCAACTGAATAATGAAATCTTGTAATTTACTGACCAGTTGAGTTTTAGGACATTTTTCTAAAAACTCAACTGAATAGTGCAATATTTTCAAATACTGAAGTCAACTAAATAGAGACTTATTTCATTTCTTTTATAAAGTCACCCAAATAGTGAAATATTTCACAAAATCTTGCAATTTACTGAACAGTCTTAAATTCAGTTACAAATTTATAAAAAATGAAAAGATTTCTCAAAATCTTATATAAAGTAGAAATATCTTGTAAATTTCTAAAAAGTAGAAATATCTTGAAAATGTTCTAGAAACAATATTACAATCAATACAACCAGTTTAACAAAAAATTCAAAGATTTCACAAAATCTATATTAAAAGTAGAAATATCTTGCAAATTTGTAAAAAGTCAACTGTATAGTCACAAAAGTAGAAATATCTTGAAAATGTCAACTGAATAATGAAATCTTGTAATTTACTAGTAGAAATATCTTGAAAATGTCTAGAAAGTCAACTGAATAATGAAATCTTGTATTGTAATTTACTGAACAGTTGAGTTTCAGGACATTTTTCTAAAAAGTCAATTGAATAGTGAAATATTTCACAAAATCTTCTTATTTTGTGCCAGTTTTTCTAGAAAGTCAGCCAAATAGTGATAGATTTCACTAGCAAATTTCTAAAAAGTCAACGAAAGATTTCACAAAATATATATAAAAAGTAGAAATATCTTGCAAATTTACAAAACGTGAACGGAATAGTGAAATATTTCACAAAATCTTCTAATTTGTCAACAATTTTTTCTAGAATGTCAACCAAATAGTGAAATATTTCACAAAATCTTCCAATTTACTGAACAGTCTTAAATTCGGTTACAAATTAATAAATGTAAAGATTTCTCAACATCTATATATAAATTTCTAAAAAGTCAACGGAATAGTGATTTATTTCACAAAAGTAGAAATATCTTGAAAACATTCTAGAAACCATCTTACAATAAGTTTCCAGTTTCCAGTCCATATAAAAAGTAGAAATGTTTTGCAAATTTATAAAAAGTCAACTGCATAGTGAAATATTTTACAAAATCTTATAATTGTCAACGATTTTTTCTAGAAAGTCAACCAAATAGTGAAATATTTCACAAAGCCTTGCAATTTACTGAAGTCGACTAAATAGAGACTTATTTCATTTCTTTTATAAAGTCACCCAAATAGTGAAATATTTCACAAAATCTTGCAATTTACTGAACAGTCTAGAAACAGTCTTACATTAAGTTCCAAATTTAAAAAAAATGCAATGATTTCTCAAAATCTCTATAAAAAGTAGAAATATCTTGCAAATTTGCAAAAAGTCAACTGAATAGTCATATATTTCACAAAAGTAGAAATATCTTGAAAATGTCAACTGAATAATGAAATCTTGTAATTTACTAGTAGAAATATCTTGAAAATGTCTAGAAAGTCAACTGTGAAATATTTCACAAAATCTTCTAATTTCTCAACTATTTTTCTACAAAGTCAACTAAATAGTGAAATATTTCATGAAATCGTGCAATTTACTGAAGTCAACTAAATAGAGACTTATTTCATTTATTTTATAAAGTCACCCAAATAGTGAAATATTTCACAAAATCTTGCAATTTACTGAACAGTCTTAAATTCAGTTACAAATTTAAAAAAAATGAAAAGATTTCTCAAAATCTCTATATAAAGTAGAAATATCTTGTAAATTTCTAAAAAGTAGAAATATCTTGAAAATGTTCTAGAAACAATATTACAATCAATACAACCAGTTTAACAAAAAATTCAAAGATTTCACAAAATCTATATCAAAAGTAGAAATATCTTGCAAATTTGTAAAAGTCAACTGAATAGTCACAAAAGTAGAAATATCTTGAAAATGTCAACTGAATAATGAAATCTTGTAATTTACTAGTAGAAATATCTTGAAAATGTCTAGAAAGTCAACTGAATAATGAAATCTTGTATTGTAATTTACTGAACAGTTGAGTTTTAGGTCATTTTTCTAAAAAGTCAATTGAATAGTGAAATATTTCACAAAATCTTCTTATATTGTCCTAGTTTTTCTAGAAAGTCAGCCAAATAGTGATAGATTTCACTAGCAAATTTGTAAAAAGTCAACTGAATAGTCACAAAAGTAGAAATATCTTGAAAATGTCAACTGAATAATGAAATCTTGTAATTTACTAGTAGAAATATCTTGAAAATGTCTAGAAAGTCAACTGAATAATGAAATCTTGTATTGTAATTTACTGAACAGTTGAGTTTTAGGTCATTTTTCTAAAAAGTCAATTGAATAGTGAAATATTTCACAAAATCTTCTTATATTGTCCTAGTTTTTCTAGAAAGTCAGCCAAATAGTGATAGATTTTACTAGCAAATTTCTATTTTGCTAATTTCTACAAAGTCAACGAAAGATTTCACAAAATATATATAAAAAGTAGAAATATATTGCAAATTTATAAAACGTGAACTGAATAGTGAAATATTTTACAAAATCTTCTAATTTATCAACGATTTTTTCTAGCTATCACCCAAATAGTGAAATATTTCACAAAATCTTACAATTTACTGAACAGTCTAGAAACAGTATTACATTAAGTTAAAAATTTAAAAAAATGCAAAGATTTCTCAAAATCTCTATAAAAAGAAGAAATATCTTGCAAATTTGTAAAAAGTCAACTGAATAATGAAATCTTGTAATTTACTGACCAGTTGAGTTTGGCCATTTTCTAAAAAGTCAACTGAATAGTGAAATATTTCACAAAATCTTCTAATTTCTCAACTATTTTTCTACAAAGTCAACCAAATAGTGAAATATTTCATAAAATCGTGCAATTTACTGAAGTCAACTAAATATTTCACAAAATCTTGCAATTTACTGAACAGTCTTAAATTCAGTTACAAATTTTAAAAAAAATGAAAAGATTTCTCAAAATCTCTATATAAAGTAGAAATATCTTGTAAATTTCTAAAAAGTAGAAATATCTTGAAAATATTCTAGAAACAATATTACAATCAAAACAACCAGTTTAACAAAAAATTCAAAGATTTCACAAAATCTATATCAAAAGTAGAAATATCTTGCAAATTTATAAAAAGTCAACTGCATAGTGAAATATTTCACAAAAATTTCTTATTTTGTCCTAGTTTTTCAGCCAAATAGTGATAGATTTCACTAGCAAATTTCTATTTTGCAAATTTCTAAAAAGTCAACGAAAATTTCACAAAATTTATATAAAAAGTATCTTGCAAATTTATAAAACGTGAACTGAATAGTGACATATTTCACAACATCTTCTAATTTTTCAACAATTTTTCTAGAATGTCAACCAAATAGTGAAATATTTCACAAAATCTTGCAATTTACTGAAGTCAACTTATTTCATTTCTTTTATAAAGTCGCCCAAATAGTGAAATATTTCACAAAATCTTGCAATTTACTGAACAGTCTAGAAACAGTATTACATTAAGTTACAAATTTAAAAAAATGCAAAGATTCCTCAAAATCTCTATAAAAAGTAGAAATATCTTGCAAATTTGTAAAAAGTCAACTCAATTGTCACAAAAGTAGAAATATCTTGAAAATGTCTAAAAAGTCAACTGAATGGTCATTTATTTCACAAAAGTAGAAATATCTTGAAAATGTTCTAGAAACAATATTACAATTAGTTTCCAGTTTAACAAAAAATTCAAAGATTTCACAAAATCCATATAAAAAAGTAGAAATATCTTGCAAATTTATAAAAAGTCAACTGCATAGTGAATATTTCACAAAATCTTGCAATTTACTGAACAGTCTTAAATTCAGTTACAAATTTATAAAAAATGAAAAGATTTCTCAAAATCTTATATAAAGTAGAAATATCTTGTAAATTGCTAAAAAGTAGAAATATCTTGAAAATGTTCTAGAAACAATATTACAATCAATACAACCAGTTTAACAAAAAATTCAAAGATTTCACAAAATCTATATTAAAAGTAGAAATATCTTGCAAATTTGTAAAAAAGTCAACTGTATAGTCACAAAAGTAGAAATATCTTGAAAATGTCAACTGAATAATGAAATCTTGTAATTTACAAGTAGAAAATATCTTGAAAATGTCTAGAAAGTCAACTGAATAATGAAATCTTGTATTGTAATTTACTGAACAGTTGAGTTTCAGGACATTTTTCTAAAAAGTTAATTGAATAGTGGAATATTTCACAAAATCTTCTTATTTGTCCCAGTTTTTCTAGAAAGTCAGCCAAATAGTGATAGATTTCACTAGCAAATTTCTAAAAAGTCAACGAAAGATTTCACAAAATATATATAAAAAGTAGAAATATCTTGCAAATTTACAAAACGTGAACGGAATAGTGAAATATTTCACAAAATCTTCTAATTTGTCAACAATTTTTTTCTAGAATGTCAACCAAATAGTGAAATATTTCACAAAATCTTCCAATTTACTGAACAGTCTTAAATTCGGTTACAAATTAAAAAATGTAAAGATTTCTCAACATCTATATATAAATTTCTAAAAAGTCAACGGAATAGTCATTATTTCACAAAAGTAGAAATATCTTGAAAACATTCTAGAAACCATCTTACAATAAGTTTCCAGTTTCCAGTCCATATAAAAAGTAGAAATGTTTTGCAAATTTATAAAAAGTCAACTGCATAGTGAAATATTTTACAAAATCTTATAATTGTCAACGATTTTTTCTAGAAAGTCAACCAAATAGTGAAATATTTCACAAAGCCTTGCAATTTACTGAAGTCGACTAAATAGAGACTTATTTCATTTCTTTTATAAAGTCACCCAAATAGTGAAATATTTCACAAAATCTTGCAATTTACTGAACAGTCTAGAAACAGTCTTACATTAAGTTCCAAATTTAAAAAAAATGCAATGAATTCTCAAAATCTCTATAAAAAGTAGAAATATCTTGCAAATTTGCAAAAAGTCAACTGAATAGTCATATATTTCACAAAAGTAGAAATATCTTGAAATGTAAACTGAATAATGAAATCTTGTAATTTACTAGTAGAAATATCTTGAAAATGTCTAGAAAGTCAACTGTGAAATATTCACAAAATCTTCTAATTTCTCAACTATTTTTCTACAAAGTCAACTAAATAGTGAAATATTTCATGAAATCGTGCAATTTACTGAAGTCAACTAAATAGAGACTTATTTCATTTATTTTATAAAGTCACCCAAATAGTGAAATATTTCACAAAATCTTGCAATTTACTGAACAGTCTTCAATTCAGTTACAAATTTAAAAAAAATGAAAAGATTTCTCAAAATCTCTATATAAAGTAGAAATATCTTGTAAATTTCTAAAAAGTAGAAATATCTTGAAAATGTTCTAGAAACAATATTACAATCAATACAACCAGTTAACAAAAAATTCAAAGATTTCACAAAATCTATATCAAAAGTAGAAATATCTTGCAAATTTGTAAAAAGTCAACTGAATAGTCACAAAAGTAGAAATATCTTGAAAATGTCAACTGAATAATGAAATCTTGTAATTTACTAGTAGAAAATATCTTGAAAATGTCTAGAAAGTCAACTGAATAATGAAATCTTGTATTGTAATTTACTGAACAGTTGAGTTTTAGGTCATTTTTCTAAAAAGTCAATTGAATAGTGAAATATTTCACAAAATCTTCTTATATTGTCCTAGTTTTTCTAGAAAGTCAGCCAAATAGTGATAGATTTCACTAGCAAATTTATATTTTGCTAATTTCTACAAAGTCAACGAAGATTTCACAAAATATATATAAAAAGTAGAAATATATTGCAAATTTATAAACGTGAACTGAATAGTGAAATATTTTACAAAATCTTCTAATTTATCAACGATTTTTTCTAGCTATCACCCAAATAGTGAAATATTTCACAAAATCTTGCAATTTACTGAATAGTCTAGTATTACATTAAGTTACAAATTTAAAAAAATGCAAAGATTTCTCAAAATCTCTATAAAAAGAAGAAATATCTTGCAAATTTGTAAAAGTCAACTGAATAATGAAATCTTGTAATTTACTGACCAGTTGAGTTTTGGCCATTTTTCTAAAAAGTCAACTGAATAGTGAAATATTTCACAAAATCTTCTAATTTCTCAACTATTTTTCTACAAAGTCAACCAAATAGTGAAATATTTCATAAAATCGTGCAATTTACTGAAGTCAACTAAATATTTCACAAAATCTTGCAATTTACTGAACAGTCTTAAATTCAGTTACAAATTTAAAAAAAATGAAAAGATTTCTCAAAATCTCTATATAAAGTAGAAATATCTTGCAAATTTGTAAAAAGTCAACTAAATAATTAAATCTTGTAATTTACTGACCAGTTGAGTTTTAGGCCATTTTTCTAAAAAGTCAACTGAATAGTAAAATATTTCACAAAATCTTCTAATTTCTCAACTATTTTTCTAAAAAGTCAACCAAATAGTGAAATATTTCATAAAATCGTGCAATTTACTGAAGTCAACTAAATATTTCACAAAATCTTGCAATTTACTGAACAGTCTTAATTCAGTTAAAAAATTAAAAAAAAAATGAAAAGATTCTCAAAATCTCTATATAAAGTAGAAATATCTTGTAAATTCTAAAAAGTAGAAATATCTTGAAAATGTTCTAGAAACAATATTATAATCAATACAACCAGTTTAACAAAAAATTCAAAGATTTCACAAAATCTATATCAAAAGTAGAAATATCTTGCAAATTTATAAAAGTCAACTGCATAGTGAAATATTTCACAAAATTTTCTTATTTTGTCCTAGTTTTTCTAGAAAGTCAGCCAAATAGTGATAGATTTCACTAGCAAATTTATATTTTGCAAATTTCTAAAAAGTCAACGAAAATTTCACAAAATTTATATAAAAAGTAGAAATATCTTGCAAATTTATAAAACGTGAAAAATTTTTTCTAGAATGTCAACCAAATAGTGAAACATTTCACAAAATCTTGCAATTTACTGAACAGTCTCGCAACAGTATTACATTAAGTTACCAATTTAAAAAAATGCAAAGATTTCTCAAAATCTCTATAAAAAGTAGACATATCTTGCAAATTTGTAAAAAGTCAACTCAATTGTCACAAAAGTAGAAATATCTTGAAAATGTCTAAAAAGTCAACTGAATGGTAATTTATTTCACAAAAGTAGAAATAACTTGAAAATGTTCTAGAAACAATATTACAATCAGTTTTCCAGTTTAACAAAAAATTCAAAGATTTCACAAAATCCATATAAACAGTAGAAATATCTTGCAAATTTATAAAAAGTCAACTGCATAGTGAAATATTTTACAAGATCTTCTAATTGTCAACGATTTTTTCTAGAAAGTCAACCAAATAGTGAAATATTTCACAAAATCTTGCAATTTACTGAACAGTCTAGAAACAGTATTACATTAAGTTACAAATTTAAAAAAATGCAAAGATTCCTCAAAATCTCTATAAAAAGTAGAAATATCTTGCAAATTTTTAAAAAGTCAACTCAATTGTCACAAAAGTAGAAATATCTTGAAAATGTCTAAAAAGTCAACTGAATGGTCATTTATTTCACAAAAGTAGAAATATCTTGAAAATGTTCTAGAAACAATATTACAATTAGTTTCCAGTTTAACAAAAATTCAAAGATTTCACAAAATCCATATAAAAAGTAGAAATATCTTGCAAATTTATAAAAAGTCAACTGCATAGTGAAATATTTTACAAAATCTTCTAATTGTCAACGATTTTTTCTAGAAAGTCAACCAAATAGTGAAATTTTCACAAAGCCTTGCAATTTACTGAAGTCAACTTATTTCATTTCTTTTATAAAGTCACCCAAATAGTGAAATATTTCACAAAATCTTGCAATTTACTGAACAGTCTAGAAACAGTATTACATTAAGTTACAAATTTAAAAAAATGCAAAGATTTCTCAAAATCTCTATAAAAAGTAGAAATATCTTGCAAATTTTTATAAAGTCAACTGAATAGTCATATATTTCACAAAAGTAGAAATATCTTGAAAATGTCTAAAAAGTCAACTGAATAATGAAATCTTCTAATTTACTGACCAGTTGAGTTTTAGGACATTTTTCTAAAACTCAACTGAATAGTGCAATATTTCACAAAAACTTCTAATTTTTCAACAATTTTTTCTACAAAGTCAACCAAATAGTGAAATATTTCATAAAATCGTGCAATTTACTGAAGTCAACTAAATAGAGACTTATTTCATTTCTTTTATAAAGTCACCCAAATAGAGAAATATTTCACAAAATCTTGCAATTTACTGAATAGTCTTAAATTCAGTTACAAATTTAAAAAAAATGAAAAGATTTCTCAAAATCTCTATATAAAGTAGAAATATCTCGCAAATTTGTAAAAAGTCAACTAAATAATGAAATCTTGTAATTTACTGACCAGTTGAGTTTTAGGACATTTTTCTAAAAACTCAACTGAATAGTGCAATATTTCACAAAATCTATATAAAGTAGAAATATCTTGTAAATTTCTAAAAAGTAGAAATATCTTGAAAATGTTCTAGAAACAATATTACAATCAATACAACCAGTTTAACAAAAAATTCAAAGATTTCACAAAATCTATATCAAAAGTAGAAATATCTTGCAAATTTTTAAAAAGTCAACTGAATAGTCACAAAAGTAGAAATATCTTGGAAATGTCAACTGAATAATGAAATCTTGTAATTTACTAGTAGAAATATCTTGAAAATGTCTAGAAAATCAACTGAATAATGAAATCTTGTATTGCAATTTACTGAACAGTTGAGTTTTAGGACATTTTTCTAAAAAGTCAATTGAATAGTGAAATATTTCACAAAATCTTCTTATTTTGTCCTAGTTTTTCTAGAAAGTCAGCCAAATAGTGATAGATTTCACTAGCAAATTTCTATTTTGCTAATTTCTAAAAAGTCAACGAAAGATTTCACAATATACATAAAAGTAGAAATATCTTGCAAATTTATAAAACGTGAACGGAATAGTGAAATATTTCACAAAATCTTGAAATTTACTGAAGTCAACTTATTTCATTTCTTTTATAAAGTCACCCAAATAGTGAAATATTTCACAAAATCTTGCAATTTACTGAACAGTATAGAAACAGTATTACATTAAGTTACAGATTTAAAAAATGCAAAGATTTCTCAAAATCTCTATAAAAGTAGAAATTTCTTGCAAATTTGTAAAAAGTCAACTGAATAGTCACAAAAGTAGAAATATGTTGAAAATGTCTAAAAAGTCAACTGAATAGTCATTTATTTCACAAAAGTAGAAATATATTGAAACTGTTCTAGAAACAATATTACAATCAGTTTCCAGTTTAACAAAAAATTCAAAGATTTCACAAAATCCATATAAAAAGTAGAAATATCTTGCAAATTTATAAAAAGTCAACTGCATAGTGAAATATTTTACAAAATCTTCTAATTGTCAACGATTTTTTCTAGAAAGTCAACCAAATAGTGAAATATTTCACAAAGCCTTGTAATTTACTGAAGTCAACTTATTTCATTTCTTTTATAAAGTCACCAAATAGTGAAATATTTCACAAAATCTTGCAATTTACTGAACAGTCTAGAAACAGTATTACATTAAGTTACAAATTTAAAAAAATGCAAAGATTTCTCAAAATCTCTATAAAAAGTAGAAATATCTTGCAAATTTGTAAAAAGTCAACCGAATAGTCATATATTTCACAAAAGTAAAAATATCTTGAAAATGTCTAAAAGTCAACTGAATAATGAAATCTTGTAATTTACTGACCAGTTGAGTTTTAAGGACATTTTTCTAAAATCTACTGAATAGTGAAATATTTCACCAAATCTTCTAATTTGTCAACAATTTTTTCTAGAATGTCAACCAAATACATTCAGTTACATATTTAAAAAAATGCAAAGATTTCTCAAAATCTCTATAAAAAGTAGAAATATCTTGCAAATTTGTAAAAAGTCAACTGAATAGTCATATATTTCACAAAAGTAGAAATATCTTGAAAATGTCTAAAAAGTCAACTGAATAATGAAATCTTCTTATTACTGACCAGCTGAGTTTTAGGCCAGTTTTCTAAAAAGTCAACTGAATAGTGAAATATTTCACAAAATCTTCTAATTTCTCAACTATTTTTCTACAAAGTCAACCAAATTGTAAAATATTTCATAAAATCGTGCAATTTACTGAAGTCAACTAAATAGAGACTTATTTCATTTATTTTATAAAGTCACCCAAATAGTGAAATATTTCACAAAATCTTGCAATTTACTGACCAATCTTAAATTCAGTTACAAATTTAAAAAAAAATGAAAAGATTTCTCAAATTCTCTATATAAAGTAGAAATATCTTGTAAATTTCTAAAAAGTAGAAATATCTTGAAAATGTTCTAGAAACAATATTACAATCAATACAACCAGTTTAACAAAAAATTCAAAGATTTCACAAAATCTATATCAAAAGTAGAAATATCTTGCAAATTTGTAAAAAGTCAACTGAATAGTCACAAAAGTAGAAATATCTTGAAAATGTCAACTGAATAATGAAATCTTGTAATTTACTAGTAGAAATATCTTGAAAATGTCTAGAAAGTCAACTGAATAATGAAATCTTGTATTGTAATTTACTGAACAATTGAGTTTTAGGACATTTTTCTAAAAAGTCAATTGAATAGTGAAATATTTCACAAAATCTTCTTATTTTGTCCTAGTTTTTCTAGAAAGTCAGCCAAATTGTGATAGATTTCACTAGCAAATTTCTATTTTGCTAATTTCTAAAAAGGCAACGAAAGATTTCACAAAATATATATAAAAAGTAGAAATATCTTGCAAATTTATAAAACGTGAACTGAATAGTGAAATATTTTACAAAATCTTCTAATTTATCAACGATTTTTTCTAGCATACCACCCAAATAGTGAAATATTTCACAAAATCTTGCAATTTACTGAACAGTCTAGAAACAGTATTACATTAAGTTACAAATTTAAAAAAATGCAAAGATTTCTCAAAATCTCTATAAAAAGTAGAAATATCTTGCAAATTTGTAAAAAGTCAACTCAATTGTCACAAAAGTAGAAATATCTTGAAAATGTCTAAAAAGTCAACTGAATGGTCATTTATTTCAAAAAAGTAGAAATATCTTGAAAATGTTCTAGAAACAAAAAAAATTCAAAGATTTTACAAAATCCATATAAAAAGTAGAAATATCTTGCAAATTTATAAAAAGTCAACTGCATAGTGAAATATTTTACAAAATCTTCTAATTGTCAACGATTTTTTCTAGAAAGTCAAACAAATAGTGAAATATTTCACAAAGCCTTGCAATTTACTGAAGTCAACTTATTCATTTCTTTTATAAAGTCACACAAATAGTGAAATATTTCACAAAATCTTGCAATTTACTGAACAGTCTAGAAACAGTTTTACATTAAGTTACAAATTTAAAAAAATGCAAAGATTTCTCAAAATCTCTATAAAAGAAGAAAGTCAACTGAATAATGAAATCTTGTAATTTACTGACCAGTTGAGTTTTGGCCATTTTTCTAAAAAGTCAACTGAATAGTGAAATATTTCACAAAATCTAATTTCTCAACTTTTTTTCTACAAAGTCAACCAAATAGTGAAATATTTCATAAAATCGTGCAATTTACTGAAGTCAACTAAATATTTCACAAAATCTTGCAATTTACTGAACAGTCTTAAATTCAGTTACAAATTTAAAAAAAATGAAAAGATATCTCAAAATCTCTATATAAAGTAGAAATATCTTGTAAATTTCTAAAAAGTAGAAATATCTTGAAAATGTTCTAGAAACAATATTACAATCAAAACAACCAGTTTAACAAAAAATTCAAAGATTTCACAAAATCTATATCAAAAGTAAAAATATCTTGCAAATTTATAAAAAGTCAACTGCATAGTGAAATATTTCACAAAATTTTCTTATTTTGTCCTAGTTTTTCTAGAAAGTCAGCCAAATAGTGATAGATTTCACTAGCAAATTTATATTTTGCAAATTTCTAAAAAGTCAACGAAAATTTCACAAAATTTATATAAAAAGTAGAAATATCTTGCAAATTTATAAAACGTGAACTGAATAGTGACATATTTCACAACATCTTCTAATTTTTCAACAATTTTTTCTAAAATGTCAACCAAATAGTGAAATATTTCACAAAATCTTGCAATTTACTGAAGTCAACTTATTTCATTTCTTTTATAAAGTCGCCCAAATAGTGAAATATTTCACAAAATCTTGCAATTTACTGAACAGTCTAGAAACAGTATTACATTAAGTTACAAATTTAAAAAAATGCAAAGATTCCTCAAAATTTCTATAAAAAGTAGAAATATCTTGCAAATTTGTAAAAAGTCAACTCAATTGTCACAAAAGTAGAAATATCTTGAAAATGTCTAAAAAGTCAACTGAATGGTCATTTATTTCACAAAAGTAGAAATATCTTGAAAATGTTTTAGAAACAATATTACAATCAGTTTCCAGTTTAACAAAAAATTCAAAGATTTCACAAAATCCATATAAAAGTAGAAATATCTTGCAAATTTATAAAAAGTCAACTGCATAGTGAAATATTTACAAAATCTTCTAATTGTCAACGATTTTTTCTAGAAAGTCAACCAAATAGTGAAATTTTCACAAAGCCTTGCAATTTACTGAAGTCAACTTATTTCATTTCTTTTATAAAGTCACCCAAATAGTGAAATATTTCACAAAATCTTGCAATTTACTGAACAGTCTAGAAACAGTATTACATTAAGTTACAAATTTAAAAAATGCAAAGATCTCTCAAAATCTCTATAAAAAGTAGAAATATCTTGCAAATTTGTATAAAGTCAACTGAATAGTCATATATTTCACAAAAGTAGAAATATCTTGAAAATGTCTAAAAAGTCAACTGAATAATGAAATCTTCTAATTTACTGACCAGTTGAGTTTTAGACATTTTTCTAAAAACTCAACTGAATAGTGCAATATTTCACAAAAACTTCTAATTTTTCAACTATTTTTTCTACAAAGTCAACCAAATAGTGAAATATTTCATAAAATCGTGCAATTTACTGAAGTCAACTAAATAGAGACTTATTTCATTTCTTTTATAAAGTCACCCAAATGGAGAGAATATTTCACAAAATCTTGCAATTTACTGAACAGTCTTAAATTCAGTTACAAATTTAAAAAAAATGAAAAGATTTCTCAAAATCTCTATATAAAGTAGAAATATCTTGCAAATTTGTAAAAAGTCAAGTAAATAATGAAATCTTGTAATTTACTGACCAGTTGAGTTTTAGGCCATTTTTCTAAAAAGTCAACTGAATAGTGAAATATTTCACAAAATCTTCTAATTTCTCAACTATTTTTCTAAAAAGTCAACCAAATAGTGAAATATTTCATAAAATCGTGCAATTTACTGAAGTCAACTAAATATTTCACAAAATCTTGCAATTTACTGAACAGTCTTAAATTCAGTTAAAAAATTTAAAAAAAATGAAAAGATTTCTCAAAATCTCTATATAAAGTAGAAATATCTTGTAAATTTCTAAAAAGTAGAAATATCTTAAAAATGTTCTAGAAACAATATTACAATCAATACAACCAGTTTAACAAAAAATTCAAAGATTTCACAAAATCTATATCAAAAGTAGAAATATCTTGAAAATGTTCTAGAAACAATATTACAATCAATACAACCAGTTTAACAAAAAATTCAAAGATTTCACAAAATCTATATCAAAAGTAGAAATATCTTGCAAATTTGTAAAAAGTCAACTGAATAGTCACAAAAGTAGAAATATCTTGAAAATGTCAACTGAATAATGAAATCTTGTAATTTACTAGTAGAAATATCTTGAAAATGTCTAGAAAGTCAACTGAATAATGAAATCTTGTATTGTAATTTACTGAACAATTGAGTTTTAGGACATTTTTCTAAAAAGTCAATTGAATAGTGAAATATTTCACAAAATCTTCTTATTTTGTCCTAGTTTTTCTAGAAAGTCAGCCAAATTGTGATAGATTTCACTAGCAAATTTCTATTTTGCTAATTTCTAAAAAGGCAACGAAAGATTTCACAAAATATATATAAAAAGTAGAAATATCTTGCAAATTTATAAAACGTGAACTGAATAGTGAAATATTTTACAAAATCTTCTAATTTATCAACGATTTTTTCTAGCATACCACCCAAATAGTGAAATATTTCACAAAATCTTGCAATTTACTGAACAGTCTAGAAACAGTATTACATTAAGTTACAAATTTAAAAAAATGCAAAGATTTCTCAAAATCTCTATAAAAAGTAGAAATATCTTGCAAATTTGTAAAAAGTCAACTCAATTGTCACAAAAGTAGAAATATCTTGAAAATGTCTAAAAAGTCAACTGAATGGTCATTTATTTCAAAAAAGTAGAAATATCTTGAAAATGTTCTAGAAACAAAAAAATTCAAAGATTTTACAAAATCCATATAAAAAGTAGAAATATCTTGCAAATTTATAAAAAGTCAACTGCATAGTGAAATATTTTACAAAATCTTCTAATTGTCAACGATTTTTTTCTAGAAAGTCAAACAAATAGTGAAATATTTCACAAAGCCTTGCAATTTACTGAAGTCAACTTATTCATTTCTTTTATAAAGTCACACAAATAGTGAAATATTTCACAAAATCTTGCAATTTACTGAACAGTCTAGAAACAGTTTTACATTAAGTTACAAATTTAAAAAATGCAAAGATTTCTCAAAATCTCTATAAAAGAAGAAAGTCAACTGAATAATGAAATCTTGTAATTTACTGACCAGTTGAGTTTTGGCCATTTTTTCTAAAAAGTCAACTGAATAGTGAAATATTTCACAAAATCTAATTTCTCAACTTTTTTTCTACAAAGTCAACCAAATAGTGAAATATTTCATAAAATCGTGCAATTTACTGAAGTCAACTAAATATTTCACAAAATCTTGCAATTTACTGAACAGTCTTAAATTCAGTTACAAATTTAAAAAAATGAAAAGATATCTCAAAATCTCTATATAAAGTAGAAATATCTTGTAAATTTCTAAAAAGTAGAAATATCTTGAAAATGTTCTAGAAACAATATTACAATCAAAACAACCAGTTTAACAAAAATTCAAAGATTTCACAAAATCTATATCAAAAGTAAAAATATCTTGCAAATTTATAAAAAGTCAACTGCATAGTGAAATATTTCACAAAATTTTCTTATTTTGTCCTAGTTTTTCTAGAAAGTCAGCCAAATAGTGATAGATTTCACTAGCAAATTTATATTTTGCAAATTTCTAAAAAGTCAACGAAAATTTCACAAAATTTATATAAAAAGTAGAAATATCTTGCAAATTTATAAAACGTGAACTGAATAGTGACATATTTCACAACATCTTCTAATTTTTCAACAATTTTTTTCTAAAATGTCAACCAAATAGTGAAATATTTCACAAAATCTTGCAATTTACTGAAGTCAACTTATTTTCATTTCTTTTATAAAGTCGCCCCAAATAGTGAAATATTTCACAAAATCTTGCAATTTACTGAACAGTCTAGAAACAGTATTACATTAAGTTACAAATTTAAAAAAATGCAAAGATTCCTCAAAATTTCTATAAAAAGTAGAAATATCTTGCAAATTTGTAAAAAGTCAACTCAATTGTCACAAAAGTAGAAATATCTTGAAAATGTCTAAAAAGTCAACTGAATGGTCATTTATTTCACAAAAGTAGAAATATCTTGAAAATGTTTTAGAAACAATATTACAATCAGTTTCCAGTTTAACAAAAAATTCAAAGATTTCACAAAATCCATATAAAAAGTAGAAATATCTTGCAAATTTATAAAAAGTCAACTGCATAGTGAAATATTTTACAAAATCTTCTAATTGTCAACGATTTTTTCTAGAAAGTCAACCAAATAGTGAAATTTTCACAAAGCCTTGCAATTTACTGAAGTCAACTTATTTCATTTCTTTTATAAAGTCACCCAAATAGTGAAATATTTCACAAAATCTTGCAATTTACTGAACAGTCTAGAAACAGTATTACATTAAGTTACAAATTTAAAAAAATGCAAAGATCTCTCAAAATCTCTATAAAAAGTAGAAATATCTTGCAAATTTGTATAAAGTCAACTGAATAGTCATATATTTCACAAAAGTAGAAATATCTTGAAAATGTCTAAAAAGTCAACTGAATAATGAAATCTTCTAATTTACTGACCAGTTGAGTTTTAGACATTTTCTAAAAACTCAACTGAATAGTGCAATATTTCACAAAAACTTCTAATTTTTCAACTATTTTTTCTACAAAGTCAACCAAATAGTGAAATATTTCATAAAATCGTGCAATTTACTGAAGTCAACTAAATAGAGACTTATTTCATTTCTTTTATAAAGTCACCCAAATGGAGAAATATTTCACAAAATCTTGCAATTTACTGAACAGTCTTAAATTCAGTTACAAATTTAAAAAAATGAAAAGATTTCTCAAATCTCTATATAAAGTAGAAATATCTTGCAAATTTGTAAAAGTCAAGTAAATAATGAAATCTTGTAATTTACTGACCAGTTGAGTTTTAGGCCATTTTTTCTAAAAAGTCAACTGAATAGTGAAATATTTCACAAAATCTTCTAATTTCTCAACTATTTTTCTAAAAGTCAACCAAATAGTGAAATATTTCATAAAATCGTGCAATTTACTGAAGTCAACTAAATATTTCACAAAATCTTTGCAATTTACTGAACAGTCTTAAATTCAGTTAAAAAATTTAAAAAAATGAAAAGATTTCTCAAATCTCTATATAAAGTAGAAATATCTTGTAAATTTCTAAAAAGTAGAAATATCTTAAAAATGTTCTAGAAAACAATATTACAATCAATACAACCAGTTTAACAAAAATTCAAAGATTTCACAAAATCTATATCAAAAGTAGAAATATCTTGCAAATTTATAAAAAGTCAACTGCATAGTGAAATATTTCACAAAATTTTCTTATTTTGTCCTAGTTTTTCTAGAAAGTCAGCCAAATAGTGATAGATTTCACTAGCAAATTTATATTTTGCAAATTTCTAAAAAGTCAACGAAAATTTCACAAATTTATATAAAAAGTAGAAATATCTTGCAAATTTATAAAACGTGAACTGAATAGTGAAATATTTCACAACATCTTCTAATTTTTCAAAAATTTTTTCTAGAATGAAACCAAATAGTGAAATATTTCACAAAATCTTGCAATTTACTGAACAGTCTAGCAACAGCATTACATTAAGTTACAAATTAAAAAAATGCAAAGATTTCTCAAAATCTCTATAAAAGTAGACATATCTTGCAAATTTGTAAAAAAGTCAACTCAATCGTCACAAAAGTAGAAATATCTTGAAAATGTCTAAAAAGTCAACTGAATGGTAATTTATTTCACAAAAGTAGAAATAACTTGAAAATGTTCTAGAAACAATATTACAATCAGTTTCCAGTTGAACAAAAAATTCAAAGATTTCACAAAATCCATATAAAAAGTAGAAATATCTTGCAAATTTATAAAAAGTCAACTGCATAGTGAAACATTTTACAAGATCTTCTAATTGTCAACGATTTTTTTCTAGAAAGTCAACCAAATAGTGAAATATTTCACAAAATCTTGCAATTTACTGAACAGTCTAGAAACAGTATTATATTAAGTTATAAATTTAAAAAATGCAAAGATTTCTCAAAATCTCTATAAAAAGTAGAAATATCTTGCAAATTTTTATAAAGTCAACTGAATGTCATATATTTCATAAAAGTAGAAATATCTTGAAAATGTCTAAAAAGTCAACTGAATAATGAAATCTTCTAATTTACTGACCAGTTGAGTTTTAGGACATTTTTCTAAAAACTCAACTGAATAGTGCAATATTTCACAAAAACTTCTAAATTTCACAAAATCTTGCAATTTACTGAACAGTCTTAAATTCAGTTACAAATTTAAAAAAATGAAAAGATTTCTCAAAATCTCTATATAAAGTAGAAATATCTTGTAAATTTCTAAAAAGTAGAAATATCTTGAAAATGTTCTAGAAACAATATTACAATCAATACAACCAGTTTAACAAAAAATTCAAAGATTTCACAAAATCTATATAAAAGTAGAAATATCTTGCAAATGTTTAAAAAGTCAACTGAATAGTCACAAAAGTAGAAATATCTTGGAAATGTCAACTGAATAATGAAATCTTGTAATTTACTAGTAGAAATATCTTGAAAATGTCTAGAAAATCAACTGAATAATGAAATTTACTGAACAGTTGAGTTTTAGGACATTTTTCTAAAAAGTCAATTGAATAGTGAAATATTTCACAAAATCTTCTTATTTTGTCCTAGTTTTTCTAGAAAGTCAGCCAAATAGTGATAGATTTCACTAGCAAATTTATATTTTGCTAATTTCTAAAAAGTCAACGAAATATTTCACAATATATATAAAAGTTGAAATATCTTGCAAATTTATAAAACGTGAACGGAATAGTGAAATATTTCACAAAATCTTGAAATTCACTGAAGTCAACTTATTTCATTTCTTTTATAAAGTCACCCCAAATAGTGAAATATTTCACAAAATCTTGCAATTTACTGAACAGTATAGAAACAGTATTACATTAAGTTACAGATTTAAAAAAATGCAAAGATTTCTCAAAATCTCTATAAAAAGTAGAAATTTCTTGCAAATTTGTAAAAAGTCAACTGAATAGTCACAAAAGTAAGAAATATGTTGAAAATGTCTAAAAAGTCAACTGAATAGTCATTTATTTCACAAAAGTAGAAATATATTGAAACTGTTCTAGAAACAATATTACAATCAGTTTCCAGTTTAACAAAAAATTCAAAGATTTCGCAAAATCCATATAAAAAGTAGAAATATCTTGCAAATTTATAAAAGTCAACTGCATAGTGAAATATTTTACAAAATCTTCTAATTGTCAACGATTTTTTCTAGAAAATCAACCAATTAGTGAAATATTTCACAAAGCCTTGCATTTACTGAAGTCAACTTATTTCATTTCTTTTATAAAGTCACCCAAATAGTGAAATATTTCACAAAATCTTGCAATTTACTGAACAGTCTAGAAACAGTATTACATTAAGTTACAAATTTAAAAAATGCAAAGATTTCTCAAAATCTCTATAAAAAGTAGAAATATCTTGCAAATTTGTAAAAAGTCAACTGAATAGTCATATATTTCACAAAAGTAAAAATATCTTGAAAATGTCTAAAAAGTCAACTGAATAATGAAATCTTGTAATTTACTGACCAGTTGAGTTTTAAGACATTTTTCTAAAATGAATACTGAATAGTGAAATATTTCACCAAATCTTCTAATTTGTCAACAATTTTTTCTAGAATGTCAACCAAATAGTGAAATATTCCACAAATTCTTGCAATTTACAGAAGAGTCTTACATTCAGTTACATATTTAAAAAAATGCAAAGATTTCTCAAAATCTCTATAAAAAGTAGAAATATCTTGCAAATTTGTAAAAAGTCAACTGAATAGTCATATATTTCACAAAAGTAGAAATATCTTGAAAATGTCTAAAAGTCAACTGAATAATGAAATCTTCTTATTTACTGACCAGCTGAGTTTTAGGCCAGTTTTCTAAAAAGTCAACTGAATAGTGAAATATTTCACAAAATCTTCTAATTTCTCAACTATTTTTCTACAAAGTCAACCAAATTGTAAAATATTTCATAAAATCGTGCAATTTACTGAAGTCAACTAAATAGAGACTTATTTCATTTATTTTATAAAGTCACCCAAATAGTGAAATATTTCACAAAATCTTGCAATTTACTGACCAATCTTAAATTCAGTTACAAATTTTAAAAAAAATTAAAAGATTTCTCAAATTCTCTATATAAAGTAGAAATATCTTGTAAATTTCTAAAAAGTAGAAATATCTTGAAAATGTTCTAGAAACAATATTACAATCAATACAACCAGTTTAACAAAAAATTAAAAGATTTCACAAAATCTATATCAAAAGTAGAAATATCTTGCAAATTTGTAAAAAGTCAACTGAATAGTCACAAAAGTAGAAATATCTTGAAAATGTCAACTGAATAATGAAATCTTGTAATTTACTAGTAGAAATATCTTGAAAATGTCTAGAAAGTCAACTGAATAATGAAATCTTGTATTGTAATTTACTGAACAATTGAGTTTTAGGACATTTTTCTAAAAAGTCAATTGAATAGTGAAATATTTCACAAAATCTTCTTATTTTGTCCTAGTTTTTCTAGAAAGTCAGCCAAATAGTGATAGATTTCACTAGCAAATTTCTATTTGCTAATTTCTAAAAAGGCAACGAAAGATTTCACAAAATATATATAAAAAGTAGAAATATCTTGCAAATTTATAAAACGTGAACTGAATAGTGAAATATTTTACAAAATCTTCTAATTTATCAACGATTTTTTCTAGCATATCACCCAAATAGTGAAATATTTCACAAAATCTTGCTATTTACTGAACAGTCTAGAAACAGTATTACATTAAGTTACAAATTTAAAAAAATGCAAAGATTTCCCAAAATCTCTATAAAAAGTAGAAATATCTTGCAAATTTGTAAAAAGTCAACTCAATTGTCACAAAAGTAGAAATATCTTGAAAATGTCTAAAAAGTCAACTGAATGGTCATTTATTTCACAAAAGTAGAAATATCTTGAAAATGTTCTAGAAACAAAAAAAAATTCAAAGATTTCACAAAATCCATATAAAAAGTAGAAATATCTTGCAAATTTATAAAAAGTCAACTGCATAGTGAAATATTTTACAAAATCTTCTAGTTGTCAACGATTTTTTCTAGAAAGTCAACCAAATAGTGAAATATTTCACAAAGCCTTGCAATTTACTGAAGTCAACTTATATCATTTCTTTTATAAAGTCACCCAAATAGTGAAATATTTCACAAAATCTTGCAATTTACTGAACAGTCTAGAAACAGTATTACATTAAGTTACAAATTTAAAAAAATGCAAAGATTTCTCAAAATCTCTATAAAAAGTAGAAATATCTTGCAAATTTGTAAAAAGTCAACTCAATTGTCACAAAAGTAGAAATATCTTGAAAATGTCTAAAAAGTCAACTGAATGGTCATTTATTTCAAAAAAGTAGAAATATCTTGAAATGTTCTAGAAACAAAAAAAATTCAAAGATTTTACAAAAATCCATATAAAAAGTAGAAATATCTTGCAAATTTATAAAAAGTCAACTGCATAGTGAAATATTTTACAAAATCTTCTAATTGTCAACGATTTTTTCTAGAAAGTCAAACAAATAGTGAAATATTTCACAAAGCCTTGCAATTTACTGAAGTCAACTTATTCATTTCTTTTATAAAGTCACACAAATAGTGAAATATTTCACAAAATCTTGCAATTTACTGAACAGTCTAGAAAACAGTTTTACATTAAGTTACAAATTTAAAAAAATGCAAAGATTTCTCAAAATCTCTATAAAAAGAAGAAATATCTTGCAAATTTGTAAAAAGTCAACTGAATAATGAAATCTTGTAATTTACTGACCAGTTGAGTTTTGGCCATTTTTCTAAAAAGTCAACTGAATAGTGAAATATTTCACAAAATCTTCTAATTTCTCAACTATTTTTCTACAAAGTCAACCAAATAGTGAAATATTTCATAAAATCGTGCAATTTACTGAAGTCAACTAAATATTTCACAAAATCTTGCAATTTACTGAACAGTCTTAAATTCAGTTACAAATTTAAAAAAATGAAAAGATTTCTCAAAATCTCTATATAAAGTAGAAATATCTTGTAAATTTCTAAAAAGTAGAAATATCTTGAAAATGTTCTAGAAACAATATTACAATCAAAACAACCAGTTTAACAAAAAATTCAAAGATTTCACAAAATCTATATCAAAAGTAGAAATATCTTGCAAATTTATAAAAAGTCAACTGCATAGTGAAATATTTCACAAAATTTTCTTATTTTGTCCTAGTTTTTCTAGAAAGTCAGCCAAATAGTGATAGATTTCACTAGCAAATTTCTATTTTGCAAATTTCTAAAAAGTCAACGAAAATTTCACAAAATTTATATAAAAAGTAGAAATATCTTGCAAATTTATAAAACGTGAACTGAATAGTGACATATTTCACAACATCTTCTAATTTTTCAACAATTTTTTCTAAAATGTCAACCAAATAGTGAAATATTTCACAAAATCTTGCAATTTACTGAAGTCAACTTATTTCATTTCTTTTATAAAGTCGCCCAAATAGTGAAATATTTCACAAAATCTTGCAATTTACTGAACAGTCTAGAAACAGTATTACATTAAGTTACAAATTTAAAAAAATGCAAAGATTCCTCAAAATTTCTATAAAAAGTAGAAATATCTTGCAAATTTGTAAAAAGTCAACTCAATTGTCACAAAAGTAGAAATATCTTGAAAATGTCTAAAAAGTCAACTGAATGGTCATTTATTTCACAAAAGTAGAAATATCTTGAAAATGTTTTAGAAACAATATTACAATCAGTTTCCAGTTTAACAAAAAATTCAAAGATTTCACAAAATCCATATAAAAAGTAGAAATATCTTGCAAATTTATAAAAAGTCAACTGCATAGTGAAATATTTTACAAAATCTTCTAATTGTCAACGATTTTTTCTAGAAAATCAACCAAATAGTGAAATTTTCACAAAGCCTTGCAATTTACATAGTGAAATATTTTACAAAATCTTCTAATTGTCAACGATTTTTTCTAGAAAGTCAACCAAATAGTGAAATTTTCACAAAGCCTTGCAATTTACTGAAGCAACTTATTTCATTTCTTTTATAAAGTCACCCAAATAGTGAAATATTTCACAAAATCTTGCAATTTACTGAACAGTCTAGAAACAGTATTACATTAAGTTACAAATTTAAAAAAATGCAAAGATCTCTCAAAATCTCTATAAAAAGTAGAAATATCTTGCAAATTTGTATAAAGTCAACTGAATAGTCATATATTTCACAAAAGTAGAAATATCTTGAAAATGTCTAAAAAGTCAACTGAATAATGAAATCTTCTAATTTACTGACCAGTTGAATATTTCACAAAAACTTCTAATTTTTCAACTATTTTTTCTACAAAGTCAACCAAATAGTGAAATATTTCATAAAATCGTGCAATTTACTGAAGTCAACTAAATAGAGACTTATTTCATTTCTTTTATAAAGTCACCCAAATGGAGAAATATTTCACAAAATCTTGCAATTTACTGAACAGTCTTAAATTCAGTTACAAATTTAAAAAAAATGAAAAGATTTCTCAAAATCTCTATATAAAGTAGAAATATCTTGCAAATTTGTAAAAAGTCAAGTAAATAATGAAATCTTGTAATTTACTGACCAGTTGAGTTTTAGGCCATTTTTCTAAAAAGTCAACTGAATAGTGAAATATTTCACAAAATCTTCTAATTTCTCAACTATTTTTCTAAAAAGTCAACCAAATAGTGAAATATTTCATAAAATCGTGCAATTTACTGAAGTCAACTAAATATTTCACAAAATCTTGCAATTTACTGAACAGTCTTAAATTCAGTTAAAAAATTTAAAAAAAATGAAAAGATTTCTCAAAATCTCTATATAAAGTAGAAATATCTTGTAAATTTCTAAAAATTAGAAATATCTTAAAAATGTTCTAGAAACAATATTACAATCAATACAACCAGTTTAACAAAAAATTCAAAGATTTCACAAAATCTATATCAAAAGTAGAAATATCTTGCAAATTTATAAAAAGTCAACTGCATAGTGAAATATTTCACAAAATTTTCTCATTTTGTCCTAGTTTTTCTAGAAAGTCAGCCAAATAGTGATAGATTTCACTAGCAAATTTATATTTTGCAAATTTCTAAAAAGTCAACGAAAATTTCACAAAATTTATATAAAAAGTAGAAATATCTTGCAAATTTATAAAACGTGAACTGAATAGTGAACTATTTCACAACATCTTCTAATTTTTCAAAAATTTTTTCTAGAATGTCAACCAAATAGTGAAATATTTCACAAAATCTTGCAATTTACTGAACAGTCTAGCAACAGCATTACATTAAGTTACAAATTTAAAAAAATGCAAAGATTTCTCAAAATCTCTATAAAAAGTAGACATATCTTGCAAATTTGTAAAAAGTCAACTCAATTGTCACAAAAGTAGAAATATCTTGAAAATGTCTAAAAAGTCAACTGAATGGTAATTTATTTCACAAAAGTAGAAATAACTTGAAAATGTTCTAGAAACAATATTACAATCAGTTTCCAGTTGAACAAAAAATTCAAAGATTTCACAAAATCCATATAAAAAGTAGAAATATCTTGCAAATTTATAAAAAGTCAACTGCATAGTGAAATATTTTACAAGATCTTCTAATTGTCAACGATTTTTTCTAGAAAGTCAACCAAAAGTGAAATATTTCACAAAATCTTGCAATTTACTGAACAGTCTAGAAACAGTATTATATTAAGTTATAAATTTAAAAAATGCAAAGATTTCTCAAAATCTCTATAAAAAGTAGAAATATCTTGCAAATTTTTATAAAGTCAACTGAATGTCATATATTTCATAAAAGTAGAAATATCTTGAAAATGTCTAAAAAGTCAACTGAATAATGAAATCTTCTAATTTACTGACCAGTTGAGTTTTAGGACATTTTTCTAAAAACTCAACTGAATAGTGCAATATTTCACAAAAACTTCTAAATTTCACAAAATCTTGCAATTTACTGAACAGTCTTAAATTCAGTTACAAATTTAAAAAAAATGAAAAGATTTCTCAAAATCTCTATATAAAGTAGAAATATCTTGTAAATTTCTAAAAAGTAGAAATATCTTGAAAATGTTCTAGAAACAATATTACAATCAATACAACCAGTTTAACAAAAAATTCAAAGATTTCACAAAATCTATATCAAAAGTAGAAATATCTTGCAAATGTTTAAAAAGTCAACTGAATAGTCACAAAAGTAGAAATATCTTGGAAATGTCAACTGAATAATGAAATCTTGTAATTTACTAGTAGAAATATCTTGAAAATGTCTAGAAAGTCAACTGAATAATGAAATCTTGTATTGCAATTTACTGAACAGTTGAGTTTTAGGACATTTTTCTAAAAAGTCAATTGAATAGTGAAATATTTCACAAAATCTTCTTATTTTGTCCTAGTTTTTCTAGAAAGTCAGCCAAATAGTGATAGATTTCACTAGCAAATTTATATTTTGCTAATTTCTAAAAAGTCAACGAAATATTTCACAATATATATAAAAAGTTGAAATATCTTGCAAATTTATAAAACGTGAACGGAATAGTGAAATATTTCACAAAATCTTGAAATTTACTGAAGTCAACTTATTTCATTTCTTTTATAAAGTCACCCAAATAGTGAAATATTTCACAAAATCTTGCAATTTACTGAACAGTATAGAAACAGTATTACATTAAGTTACAGATTTAAAAAATGCAAAGATTTCTCAAAATCTCTATAAAAAGTAGAAATTTCTTGCAAATTTGTAAAAAGTCAACTGAATAGTCACAAAAGTAGAAATATGTTGAAAATGTCTAAAAAGTCAACTGAATAGTCATTTTTTTCACAAAAGTAGAAATATATTGAAACTGTTCTAGAAACAATATTACAATCAGTTTCCAGTTTAAAAAAAAAATTCAAAGATTTCACAAAATCCATATAAAAAGTAGAAATATCTTGCAAATTTATAAAAAGTCAACTGCATAGTGAAATATTTTACAAAATCTTCTAATTGTCAACGATTTTTTCTAGAAAATCAACCAATTAGTGAAATATTTCACAAAGCCTTGCAATTTACTGAAGTCAACTTATTTCATTTCTTTTATAAAGTCACCCAAATAGTGAAATATTTCACAAAATCTTGCAATTTACTGAACAGTCTAGAAACAGTATTACATTAAGTTACAAATTTAAAAAAATGCAAAGATTTCTCAAAATCTCTATAAAAAGTAGAAATATCTTGCAAATTTGTAAAAAGTCAACTGAATAGTCATATATTTCACAAAAGTAAAAATATCTTGAAAATGTCTAAAAAGTCAACTGAATAATGAAATCTTGTAATTTACTGACCAGTTGAGTTTTAACACATTTTTCTAAAATGAATACTGAATAGTGAAATATTTCACCAAATCTTCTAATTTGTCAACAATTTTTTCTAGAATGTCAACCAAATAGTGAAATATTCCACAAATTCTTGCAATTTACAGAAGAGTCTTACATTCAGTTACATATTTAAAAAAATGCAAAGATTTCTCAAAATCTCTATAAAAAGTAGAAATATCTTGCAAATTTGTAAAAAGTCAACTGAATAGTCATATATTTCACAAAAGTAGAAATATCTTGAAAATGTCTAAAAAGTCAACTGAATAATGAAATCTTCTTATTTACTGACCAGCTGAGTTTTAGGCCAGTTTTCTAAAAAGTCAACTGAATAGTGAAATATTTCACAAAATCTTCTAATTTCTCAACTATTTTTCTACAAAGTCAACCAAATTGTAAAATATTTCATAAAATCGTGCAATTTACTGAAGTCAACTAAATAGAGACTTATTTCATTTATTTTATAAAGTCACCCAAATAGTGAAATATTTCACAAAATCTTGCAATTTACTGACCAATCTTAAATTCAGTTACAAATTTAAAAAAAAATTAAAAGATTTCTCAAATTCTCTATATAAAGTAGAAATATCTTGTAAATTTCTAAAAAGTAGAAATATCTTGAAAATGTTCTAGAAACAATATTACAATCAATACAACCAGTTTAACAAAAAATTCAAAGATTTCACAAAATCTATATCAAAAGTAGAAATATCTTGCAAATTTGTAAAAAGTCAACTGAATAGTCACAAAAGTAGAAATATCTTGAAAATGTCAACTGAATAATGAAATCTTGTAATTTACTAGTAGAAATATCTTGAAAATGTCTAGAAAGTCAACTGAATAATGAAATCTTGTATTGTAATTTACTGAACAATTGAGTTTTAGGACATTTTTCTAAAAAGTCAATTGAATAGTGAAATATTTCACAAAATCTTCTTATTTTGTCCTAGTTTTTCTAGAAAGTCAGCCAAATAGTGATAGATTTCACTAGCAAATTTCTATTTTGCTAATTTCTAAAAAGGCAACGAAAGATTTCACAAAATATATATAAAAAGTAGAAATATCTTGCAAATTTATAAAACGTGAACTGAATAGTGAAATATTTTACAAAATCTTCTAATTTATCAACGATTTTTTCTAGCATATCACCCAAATAGTGAAATATTTCACAAAATCTTGCAATTTACTGAACAGTCTAGAAACAGTATTACATTAAGTTACAAATTTAAAAAAATGCAAAGATTTCCCAAAATCTCTATAAAAAGTAGAAATATCTTGCAAATTTGTAAAAAGTCAACTCAATTGTCACAAAAGTAGAAATATCTTGAAAATGTCTAAAAAGTCAACTGAATGGTCATTTATTTCACAAAAGTAGAAATATCTTGAAAATGTTCTAGAAACAAAAAAAATTCAAAGATTTCACAAAATCCATATAAAAAGTAGAAATATCTTGCAAATTTATAAAAAGTCAACTGCATAGTGAAATATTTTACAAAATCTTCTAATTGTCAACGATTTTTTCTAGAAAGTCAACCAAATAGTGAAATATTTCACAAAGCCTTGCAATTTACTGAAGTCAACTTATATCATTTCTTTTATAAAGTCACCCAAATAGTGAAATATTTCACAAAATCTTGCAATTTACTGAACAGTCTAGAAACAGTATTACATTAAGTTACAAATTTAAAAAAATGCAAAGATTTCTCAAAATCTCTATAAAAAGTAGAAATATCTTGCAAATTTGTAAAAAGTCAACTCAATTGTCACAAAAGTAGAAATATTTTGAAAATGTCTAAAAAGTCAACTGAATGGTCATTTATTTCACAAAAGTAGAAATATCTTGAAAATGTTCTAGAAACAAAAAAATTCAAAGATTTCACAAAATCCATATAAAAAGTAGAAATATCTTGCAAATTTATAAAAAGTCAACTGCATAGTGAAATATTTTACATAATCTTCTAATTGTCAACGATTTTTTCTAGAAAGTCAACCGAATAGTGAAATATTTCACAAAGCCTTGCAATTTACTGAAGTCAACTTATATCATTTCTTTTATAAAGTCACCCAAATAGTGAAATATTTCACAAAATCTTGCAATTTACTGAACAGTCTAGAAACAGTATTACATTAAGTTACAAATTTAAAAAAATGCAAAGATTTCTCAAAATCTCTATAAAAAGTAGAAATATCTTGCAAATTTGTAAAAAGTCAACTGAATAGTCACAAAAGTAGAAATATCTTGAAAATGTCTAAAAAGTCAACTGAATGGTCATTTATTTCAAAAAAGTAGAAATATCTTGAAAATGTTCTAAAAACAAAAAAAATTCAAAGATTTCACAAAATCCATATAAAAAGTAGAAATTTAAAAAAATGCAAAGATTTCTCAAAATCTCTATATAAAGTAGAAATATCTTGCAAATTTGTAAAAAGTCAACCAAATAATGAAATCTTGTAATTTACTGACCAGTTGAGTTTTAGGCCATTTTTCTAAAAAGTCGACTGAATAGTGAAATATTTCACAAAATCTTCTAATTTCTCAACTATTTTTCTACAAAGTCAACTAAATAGTGAAATATTTCATGAAATCGTGCAATTTACTGAAGTCAACTAAATAGAGACTTATTTCATTTATTTTATAAAGTCACCCAAATAGTGAAATATTTCACAAAATCTTGCAATTTACTGAACAGTCTTAAATTCTGTTACAAATTAAAAAAAAAAATGAAAGATTTCTAAAAATCTCTATATAAAGTAGATATATCTTGTAAATTTATAAAAAGTAGAAATATCTTGAAAATGTTCTAGAAACAATATTACAATCAATACAAACAATTTAACAAAAAATTCAAAGATTTCACAAAATCTATATCAAAAGTAGAAATATCTTGCAAATTTGTAAAAAGTCAACTGAATAGTCACAAAAGTAGAAATATCTTGAAAATATCAACTGAATAATGAAATCTTGTAATTTACTAGTAGAAATATCTTGAAAATGTCTAGAAAGTCAACTGAATAATGAAATCTTGTATTGTAATTTACTGAACAGTTGAGTTTTAGGACATTTTTCTAAAAAGTCAATTGAATAGTGAAATATTTCACAAAATCTTCTTATTTTGTCCTAGTTTTTCTACAAAGTCAGCCAAATAGTGATAGATTTCACTAGCAAATTTCTATTTTGCTAATTTCTACAAAGTCAACGAAAGATTTCACAAAATATATATAAAAAGTAGAAATATCTTGCAAATTTATAAAACGTGAACTGAATAGTGAAATATTTTACAAAATCTTCTAATTTATCAACGATTTTTTCTAGCATGTCAACCAAATAGTGAAATATTTCACAAAGCCTTGCAATTTACTGAAGTCAACTTATTTCATTTCTTTTATAAAGTCACCCAAATAGTGAAATATTTCACAAAATCTTGCAATTTACTGACCAGTCTTCAGTTACAAATTTTAAAAAAATGCAAAGACAAGCCTTGCAATTTACTGAAGTCAACTTATTTCATTTCTTTTATAAAGTCACCCAAATAGTAAAATATTTCACAAAATCTTGCAATTTACTGAACAGTCTTAAATTCAGTTACAAATTTAAAAAAATTAAATGATTTCTCAAAATCTCTATATAAAGTAGAAATATCTTGTAAATTTCTAAAAGGTAGAAATATCTTGAAAATGTTCTAGAAACAATATTACAATCAATACAACCAGTTTAACAAAAAATTCAAAGATTTCACAAAATCTATATCAAAAGTAGAAATATCTTGCAAATTTATAAAAAGTCAACTGCATGGTGAATAATGAAATCTTGTAATTTAATGACCAGTTGAGTTTTATGCCATTTTTCTAAAAGTCAACTGAATAGTGAAATATTTCACAAAATCTTCTAATTTCTCAACTATTTTTCTACAAAGTCAACCAAATAGTGAAATATTTCATAAAATCGTGCAACTTACTGAAGTCAACTAAATAGAGACTTATTTCATTTCATTTCATTTATAAAGTCACCCAAATAGTGAAATATTTCACAAAATCTTGCAATTTACTGACCAATCTTAAATTCAGTTACAAATTTTAAAAAAAATGCAAAGACAAAGCCTTTCAATTTACTGAAGTCAACTTATTTCACTTCTTTTATAAAGTCACCCAAATAGTGAAATATTTCACAAAATCTTGCAATTTACTGAACAGTCTTAAATTCGGTTACAAATTTAAAAAAATGAAATGATTTCTCAAAATCTCTATATAAAGTAGAAATATCTTGTAAATTTCTAAAAGGTAGAAATATCTTGAAAATGTTCTAGAAACAATATTACAATCAATACAACCAGTTTAACAAAAAATTCAAAGATTTCACAAAATCTATATCAAAAGTAGAAATATCTTGCAAATTTGTAAAAAGTCAACTGAATAGTCACAAAAGTAGAAATATCTTGAAAATGTCAACTGAATAATGAAATCTTGTAATTTACTAGTAGAAATATCATGAAAATGTCTAGAAAGTCAACTGAATAATGAAATCTTGTGTTGTAATTTACTGAACAGTTGAGTTTTAGGACATTTTTCTAAAAAGTCAATTGAATAGTGAAATATTTCACAAAATCTTCTTATTTTGTCCTAGTTTTTCTACAAAGTCAGCCAAATAGTGATAGATTTCACTAGCAAATTTCTATTTTG
The DNA here is from genome assembly GCF_015586225.1 of Lucilia sericata. Lineage (NCBI taxonomy): Eukaryota > Metazoa > Arthropoda > Insecta > Diptera > Calliphoridae > Lucilia > Lucilia sericata. Next base: position 141,505 of record NW_023995034.1, read on the forward strand.
CTAATTTCTAAAAAGTCAACGAAAGATTTCACAAAATATATATAAAAAGTAGAAATATCTTGCAAATTTATAAAACGTGAACGGAATAGTGAAATATTTCACAAAATCTTCTAATTTGTCAACAAGTTTTTCTAGAATGTCAACCAGATAGTGAAATATTTCACAAAATCTTGCAATTTACTGAAGTCAACTTATTTCATAAATATAGTTACAAATTTTAAAAAAATGCAAAGACAAAGCCTTGCAATTTACTGAAGTCAACTTATTTCATTTCTTTTATAAAGTCACCCAAATAGTGAAATATTTCACAAAATCTTGCAATTTACTGAACAGTCTTAAATTCGGTTACAAATTTAAAAAAAATTATATGATTTCTCAAAATCTCTATATCAAGTAGAAATATCTTGTAAATTTCTAAAAGGTAGAAATATCTTGAAAATGTTCTAGAAACAATATTACAATCAATACAACCAGTTTAACAAAAAATTCAAAGATTTCACAAAATCTATATCAAAAATAGAAATATCTTGCAAATTTATCAAAAGTCAACTGCATAGTGAAATATTTCACAAAATTTTGCAATTTACTGAAGTCAACTAAATATAGACTTTTTTCATTTATTTTATAACATTTATTTTATACTGAACGGTCTAGAAACAGTCTTGCATTCAGTTACAAATTTAAAAAAAATACAAAGATTTCTCAAAATCTCTATAAAAAGTAGACATATCTTGCAAATTTCTAAAAAGTCAACTGAATAATGAAATCTTGTAATGTATTAGTAGAAATATCTTGAAAATGTCTAGAAAGTTAACTGAATAATGAAATCTTGTATTGTGATTTACTGAACAGTTGAGTTGTAGGACATTTTTCTAAAAAGTCAACTGTCCTAGTTTTCTAGAAAGTCAGTCAAATAGTGATAGGTTCACTAGCAAATTTCTATTTTGCTAATTTCTAAAAAGTCAACGAAAGATTTCACAAAATATACATAAAAAGTAGAAATATCTTGCAAATTGATAAAACATGAACTGAATAGTGAAATATTTCACAAAATTTTGCAATTTACTGAAGTCAACTAAATATTAGGGTGATCGACTCGATTTTTCAACCGGTTTTAAAACCGGTTTTTTCTGCTTTACCAGTGTCGGTTTTTTCTAAATGTTGATTTTTCGAATATCGAATAACCCGGTTTTTTCACTTTTTAAAAACCGGTTTCGAATACTTTTATTTGCTTTGTATTCAAAGATTATTTAAATGAAATTTTGAAGTAAATAATACAGCCCGTTTAAATTTTAAAAATATTCGAGTCCAGGAACTAGGATATATTTTTCTAATGCACCATTGGTTAAACTTTTTTGATTTTCCTAATTAATTAAAAAAATTTATTTGTAAAATTGATAACTGTTTAATAAAATTTTATTAATCTTAAGATTATATTCCAACTACAATAATTAATTTACCGCTGAAATATTATGGAAGTGTTGGAATGCCTATGAAAATTTCCTAAAAGGGCTTTAGAATAAGCTAGGATTACATAGTACCTTATGTTTAACAGAAGTGTCCACTTTTTTCCTAATTTTTTTTTATATTAAAGAAATAATGTAAATCAGACGACTAGATCTAAAGTTATAATCTGTTAAACTGTTAAAAATCATTTCGGGCCATGTTTTATTAATCAAATTTAAACATAAACATTAATTTCTTCAAATTAACATATATTTTTTATTTATTATGAAAAACCGGTTAACCGGTTTTTTCTGAATTTAAAAAATATCAACCGGTTTTTTTGAAATGTCAACTATTCGAACTATTCGAAAACCGGTTTTTGGAAAATGTCGAATAATCGATCACCCTACTAAATATAGACTTTTTTCATTTATTTTATAACATTTATTTTATACTGAACGGTCTAGAAACAGTATTACATTAAGTTACAAATTTAAAAATATGCAAAGATTTCTCAAAATCTCTATAAAAAGTAGAAATATCTTGCAAATTTGTAAAAAGTCAACTGAATAATGAAATCTTGTAATTTACTGACCAGTTGAGATTTAGGCCATTTTTCTAAAAAGTCAACTGAATAGTGAAATATTTCACAATTTGTCAACAAGTTTTTCTAGAATGTCAACCAGATAGTGAAATATTTCACAAAATCTTGCAATTTACTGAAGTCAACTTATTTCATTTCTTTTATAAAGTCACCCAAATAGTGAAATATTTCACAAAATCTTGCAATTTACTGAACAGTCTAGAAACAGTATTACATTAAGTTACAAATTTAAAAAAATGCAAAGATTTCTCAAAATCTCTATAAAAAGTAGAAATTTCTTGCAAATTTGTAAAAAGTCAACTGAATAGTCACAAAAGTAGAAATATCTTGAAACTGTTCTAGAAACAATATTACAATCAGTTTCCAGTTTAACAAAAAATTCAAAGATTTCACAAAATCCATATAAAAAGTAGAAATATCTTGCAAATTTATAAAAAGTCAACTGCATAGTGAAATATTTTACAAAATCTTCTAATTGTCAACGATTTTTTCTAGAAAGTCAACCAAATAGTGAAATATTTCACAAAGCCTTGCAATTTACTGAAGTCAACTTATTTAATTTCTTTTATAAAGTCACCCAAATAGTGAAATATTTCACAAAATCTTGCAATTTACTGGACAGTCTAGAAACAGTATTACATTAAGTTACAAATTTAAAAAAATGCAAAGATTTCTCAAAATCTCTATAAAAAGTAGAAATATCTTGCAAATTTGTAAAAAGTCAACTGAATAGTCATATATTTCACAAAAGTAGAAATATCTTGAAAATGTTCTAGAAACAATATTACAATCAATACAACCAGTTTAAAAAAAAATCAAAGATTTCACAAAATCTATATCAAAAGTAGAAATATCTTGCAAATTTATAAAAAGTCAACTGCATAGTGAAATATTTTACAAAATCTTATAATTTGTCAACGATTTTTTGTAGAAAGTCAACCAAATAGTGAAATATTTCATAAAATCGTCCAATTTACTGAAGTCGACTGAATTTGTAAAAAGTCAACTGAATAGTCATATATTTCACAAAAGTAGAAATATCTTGAAAATGTCTAAAAAGTCAACTGAATAATGAAATCTTCTAATTTACTGACCAGCTGAGTTTTAGGATATTTTTCTAAAAACTCAACTGAATAGTGCAATATGTCACAAAAACTTCTAATTTTTCAACTATTTTTTCTACAAAGTCAACCAAATAGTGAAATATTTCACAAAATCTTGCAATTTACTGAACAGTCTTAAATTCAGTTACAAATTTAAAAAAAAAATGAAAAGATTTATCAAAATCTCTATATAAAGTAGAAATATCTTGTAAATTTCTATCTTGAAAATGTTCTAGAAACAATATTACACTCAATACAACCAGTTTAACAAAAAATTCAAAGATTTCACAAAATCTATATCAAAAGTAGAAATATCTTGCAAATTTATAAAAAGTCAACTGCATATTGAAATATTTCACAAAATTTTCTTATTATACCCTCCACCACCATCAGTGGTGATAGAGGGTATATATAACTTTGTCATTCCGTGTGTAACACCAAGAAATATTCATCTGAGACCCAACAAAGTATATATATTCCGGGTCCTTATGAAATTCTGAGTCGATTTAGCTATGTCCGTCTGTCCGTCCGTCCGTCCGTCCGTCCGTCCGTCCGTCCGTCCGTCCGTCTGTCTGTCTGTCTGTGTAAAACACGCTCACGTTAAAACGAAGCAATATAATTTAACCAAATTCACCCAAAATATTCATTATTATCCGGTAAAGTTTGGTATTGAAAATGAGCAATATCGGTTCACATCGGGAAAAGTTATGAATCAAAATTTAAAACAACCTCGAAAAAAATAAGCATTTTTTACACATTCTAATGTAATTTTCTCCAAAACTATGCAAGATAATTCCATGAAAATTACCATTCATTCGTTTCTACACAAGATCTTGAACCGTGCAGAAAATTGCCAGAATCGGTCCACAATTTCATATACCTCCCATACAAAAGTACATATTCCCGGAAAACGGGTTTTTCGTTAATAACTTCCATCACAATGTAGATATCTTCACAAAATTTTACATATTAAAATCTTATGTCAATAGAATTCTTCCAGAGAAAAATTTTCTCGATCGGTCCATAATTGGACATAGCTCCCATACAAGGTCCCCTCCCGAAAATCACTTAAACGCGCATAACTCATTACTAAATTAAGATATCCATATAAAATTTGGTATAAGTATTGCCCATATGCATAGAAATATTACTGTAAAAGCTTTTTCCGATCGGTCCATAATTGGTCATAGCTCCCATACAAGGTCCCCTCCCGAAAATCACTTAAACGCGCATAACTCATTACTAAATTAAGATATCCATATAAAATTTGGTACAAGTATTGCCCATATGCACAGAAATATTACTGTGAAAGTTTTTTCCGATCGGTCCATAATTGGTCATAGCTCCTATACAAGGTCCCCTCCCGAAAATCACTTAAACGCGCATAACTCATTACTAAATTAAGATATCCATATAAAATTTGGTATAAGTATTGCCCATATGCATAGAAATATTACTGTGAAAGCTTTTTTCGATCGGTCCATAATTGGTCATAGCTCCCATACAAGGTCCCCTCCCGAAAATCACTTAAACGCGCATAAATCACTACTTAATTAAGATATCCATATAAAATTTGGTACAAAAATTGCCCACATGCATAGAAATATTACTGCGTAAATTTTTTTGGATCGGTTCAAAATTGGTCATAGCTCCCATACAAGGTCCCCTCCCGAAAATCACTTAAACGCGCATAACTCATTACTAAATTAAGATATCCATACAAAATTTGGTATAAGTATTGACCATATGCATAAAAATATTACTGTGAAAGTTTTTTCCGATCGGTCCATAATTGATCATAGCTCCCATACAAGGTCCCCTCCCGAAAATCACTTAAACGCGCATAACTCATTACTAAATTAAGATATCCATATAAAATTTGGTACAAGTATTACTCATATTTACAGAAATATTACTGTGACATTTTTTTCCGATCGGTCCATAATTGGTCATAGCTCCCATACAAGATTCCTTCCCGAAAATCACTTAAACGCACATAACTCATTACCAAATCTTGATATCCATACATTTAGCAAAAATATTGCTCTTATATACATAAATTACACTATAAAATTGTTTTACGATCGGTCCATATTTGGTCATAGCTCTCATAGTAGGTCCCCTCCAGAAAATCACTTAAATGCACAATATTCATTATATAAATACAAAATTTTGAAATTTTGTCTTTATATACATAATTGGTCATAGCTCCCATACAAGGTCCTTTTACGAAAATCTCCTAAAAGCACATTTCTCATTACCAAATAAAGCCATTGATACAACATTTGGCACAAATAATAGTTTTGTATACAAAAATTATATTTCAAGATTTTTTCTCGATAGGTTCATAACATGGTTGCGGTGGGTCCCATGCAAGTGTCCCTTCAGAAAATCACTTGAACACACATTACTTATTACTAAATTACGATATAGATACAAAATTTTACTGAAATATAGTTTTTATGTACAGAAATTTTGCTTAAAGAATTTTTACGATCGGTCTATATTTGGTCATATCTCTCATGCTAGGTCCTGCCCCTAAAAGCGCTTTAACCGTATTTAACAATTTGCATTATCAATTTGTGTAGAACAAAATTATATATATGTATGTATTTTGAAAATCCTTAAATCTTTCACACACATGCAAATACTAAATATCGCTAAAGCATATCTTATGGCGCTATAAAAATTTAAAAGAAAGTGGCGTTTCTAATGTTCAATAAATCTTGGAATTGTAGTAGATTTAAGCTGTTTAAACCTTGGGATTTTTCTATTTAAGACATGAGAAAACTTATTTCTACAAATATTTTATTAATTAATACAAAAGTTGCTGGTGGAGGGTATTTAAGATTCGGCTCAGCCGAATATAGCACTCTAACTTGTTTTGTCCTAGTTTTTCTAGAAAGTCAGCCAAATAGTGATAGATTTCACTAGCAAATTTCTATTTTGCAAATTTCTAAAAAGTCAACGAAAGATTTCACAAAATATATATAAAAAGTAGAAATATCTTGCAAATTTATAAAACATGAACTGAATAGTGAAATATTTTACAAAATCTTCTAATTTATCAACGATTTTTTCTAGCATGTCAACCAAATAGTGAAATATTTCACAAAGCCTTGCAATTTACTGAAGTCAACTTATTTCATTTCTTTTATAAAGTCACCCAAATAGTGAAATATTTCACAAAATCTTGCAATTTACTGACCAGTCTTAAATATAGTTACAAATTTTAAAAAAATGCAAAGACAAAGCCTTGCAATTTACTGAAGTCAACTTATTTCATTTCTTTTATAAAGTCACCCAAATAGTGAAATATTTCACAAAATCTTGCAATTTACTGAACAGTCTAAAATTCAGTTACAAATTTAAAAAAATGAAATGATTTCTCAAAATCTCTATATAAAGTAGAAATATCTTGTAAATTTCTAAAAGGTAGAAATATCTTGAAAATGTTCTAGAAACAATATTACAATCAATACAACCAGTTTAACAAAAAATTCAAAGATTTCACAAAATCTATATCAAAAGTAGAAATATCTTGCAAATTTATAAAAAGTTAACTGCATAGTGAATAATGAAATCTTGTAATTTAATGACCAGTTGAGTTTTATGCCATTTTTCTAAAAAGTCAACTGAATAGTGAAATATTTCACAAAATCTTCTAATTTCTCAACTATTTTTCTAAAAAGTCAACCAAATAGTGAAATATTTCATAAAATCGTGCAACTTACTGATGTCAACTAAATAGAGACGTATTTTCATTTATAAAGTCACCCAAATAGTGAAATATTTCACAAAATCTTGCAATTTACTGACCAATTTTAAATTCAGTTACAAATTTAAAAAAAAAATGCAAAGACAAAGCCTTGAACTTTACTGAAGTCAACTTATTTCATTTCTTTTATAAAGTCACCCAAATAGTGAAATATTTCACAAAATCTTGCAATTTACTGAACAGTCTTAAATTCGGTTACAAATTTAAAAAAATGAAATGATTTCTCAAAATCTCTATATCAAGTAGAAATATCTTGTAAATTTCTAAAAGGTAGAAATATCTTGAAAATGTTCTAGAAACAATATTACAATCAATACAACCAGTTTAACAAAAAATTCAAAGATTTCACAAAATCTATATCAAAAATAGAAATATCTTGCAAATTTATCAAAAGTCAACTGCATAGTGAAATATTTCACAAAATTTGCAATTTACTGAAGTCAACTAAATATAGACTTTTTTCATTTATTTTATAACATTTATTTTATACTGAACGGTCTAGAAACAGTCTTGCATTCAGTTACAAATTTAAAAAAAAATACAAAGATTTCTCAAAATCTCTATAAAAAGTAGACATATCTTGCAAATTTCTAAAAAGTAGAAATATCTTGAAAATGTTCTAGAAACAATATTACAATCAAAACAACCAGTTTAACAAAAAATTCAAAGATTTCACAAAATCTATATCAAAAATAGAAATATCTTGCAAATTTATCAAAAGTCAACTGCATAGTGAAATATTTCACAAAATTTTGCAATTTACTGAAGTCAACTAAATATAGACTTTTTTCATTTATTTTATAACATTTATTTTATACTGAACGGTCTAGAAACAGTCTTGCATTCAGTTACAAATTTAAAAAAAAATACAAAGATTTCTCAAAATCTCTATAAAAAGTAGACATATCTTGCAAATTTCTAAAAAGTAGAAATATCTTGAAAATGTTCTAGAAACAATATTACAATCAAAACAACCAGTTTAACAAAAAATTCAAAGATTTCACAAAATCTATATCAAAAGTAAAAATATCTTGCAAATTTATAAAAAGTCAACCAAATAGTGAAATATTTCACAAAGCCTTGCAATTTACTGAAGTCAACTTATTTCATTTCTTTTATAAAGTCACCCAAATAGTGAAATATTTCACAAAATCTTGCAATTTACTGACCAGTCTTCAGTTACAAATTTTAAAAAAATGCAAAGACAAGCCTTGCAATTTACTGAAGTCAACTTATTTCATTTCTTTTATAAAGTCACCCAAATAGTAAAATATTTCACAAAATCTTGCAATTTACTGAACAGTCTTAAATTCAGTTACAAATTTAAAAAAATTAAATGATTTCTCAAAATCTCTATATAAAGTAGAAATATCTTGTAAATTTCTAAAAGGTAGAAATATCTTGAAAATGTTCTAGAAACAATATTACAATCAATACAACCAGTTTAACAAAAAATTCAAAGATTTCACAAAATCTATATCAAAAGTAGAAATATCTTGCAAATTTATAAAAAGTCAACTGCATGGTGAATAATGAAATCTTGTAATTTAATGACCAGTTGAGTTTTATGCCATTTTTCTAAAAGTCAACTGAATAGTGAAATATTTCACAAAATCTTCTAATTTCTCAACTATTTTTCTACAAAGTCAACCAAATAGTGAAATATTTCATAAAATCGTGCAACTTACTGAAGTCAACTAAATAGAGACTTATTTCATTTCATTTCATTTATAAAGTCACCCAAATAGTGAAATATTTCACAAAATCTTGCAATTTACTGACCAATCTTAAATTCAGTTACAAATTTTAAAAAAAATGCAAAGACAAAGCCTTTCAATTTACTGAAGTCAACTTATTTCACTTCTTTTATAAAGTCACCCAAATAGTGAAATATTTCACAAAATCTTGCAATTTACTGAACAGTCTTAAATTCGGTTACAAATTTAAAAAAATGAAATGATTTCTCAAAATCTCTATATAAAGTAGAAATATCTTGTAAATTTCTAAAAGGTAGAAATATCTTGAAAATGTTCTAGAAACAATATTACAATCAATACAACCAGTTTAACAAAAAATTCAAAGATTTCACAAAATCTATATCAAAAGTAGAAATATCTTGCAAATTTGTAAAAAGTCAACTGAATAGTCACAAAAGTAGAAATATCTTGAAAATGTCAACTGAATAATGAAATCTTGTAATGTATTAGTAGAAATATCTTGAAAATGTCTAGAGAGTTAACTGAATAATGAAATCTTGTATTGTAATTTACTGAACAGTTGAGTTGTAGGACATTTTTCTAAAAAGTCAACTGTCCTAGTTTTCTAGAAAGTCAGTCAAATAGTGATAGATTCACTAGCAAATTTCTATTTGCTAATTTCTAAAAAGTCAACGAAAGATTTCACAAAATATACATAAAAAGTAGAAATATCTTGCAAATTGATAAAACATGAACTGAATAGTGAAATATTTCACAAAATTTTGCAATTTACTGAAGTCAACTAAATATTAGGGTGATCGACTCGATTTTTCAACCGGTTTTTTCTGCTTTACCAGTGTCGGTTTTTTCTAAATGTTGATTTTTCGAATATCGAATAACCCGGTTTTTTCACTTTTTAAAAATCGGTTTCGAATACTTTTATTTGCTTTGTATTCAAAGATTATTTAAATGAAATTTTGAAGTAAATAATACAGCCCGTTTAAATTTTAAAAATATTCGAGTCCAGGAACTAGGATATATTTTTCTAATGCACCATTGGTTAAACTTTTTTGATTTTCCTAATTAATTAAAATTGATAACTGTTTAATAAAATTTTATTAATCTTAAGATTATATTCCAACTACAATAATTAATTTACCGCTGAATATTATGGAAGTGTTGGAATGCCTATGAAAATTTCCTAAAAGGGCTTTAGAATAAGCTAGGATTACATAGTACCTTATGTTTAACAGAAGTGTCCACTTTTTTCCTAATTTTTTTTTATATTAAAGAAATAATGTAAATCAGACGACTAGATCTAAAGTTATAATCTGTTAAACTGTTAAAAATCATTTCGGGCCATGTTTTATTAATCAAATTTAAACATAAACATTAATTTCTTCAAATTAACATATATTTTTTATTTATTATGAAAAACCGGTTAACCGGTTTTTTCTGAATTTGAAAAATATCAACCGGTTTTTTTGAAATGTCAACTATTCGAACTATTCGAAAACCGGTTTTTGGAAAATGTCGAATAATCGATCACCCTACTAAATATAGACTTTTTTCATTTATTTTATAACATTTATTTTATACTGAACGGTCTAGAAACAGTATTACATTAAGTTACAAATTTAAAAAAATGCAAAGATTTCTCAAAATCTCTATAAAAAGTAGAAATATCTTGCAAATTTGTAAAAAGTCAACTGAATAATGAAATCTTGTAATTTACTGACCAGTTGAGTTTTAGGCCATTTTTCTAAAAAGTCAACTGAATAGTGAAATATTTCACAAAATCTTCTAATTTCTCAACTATTTTTCTACAAAGTCAACCAAATAGTGAAATATTTCATGAAATCGTGCAATTTACTGAAGTCAACTAAATAGAGACTTATTTCATTTATTTTATAAAGTCACCCAAATAGTGAAATATTTCACAAAATTTTGCAATTTACTGAACAGTCTTAAATTCAGTTACAAATTTAAAAAAAATTAAAAGATTTCTCAAAATCTCTATATAAAGTAGAAATATCTTGTAAATTTCTAAAAAGTAGAAATATCTTGAAAATGTTCTAGAAACAATATTACAATCAATACAACCAGTTTAACAAAAAATTCAAAGATTTCACAAAATCTATATCAAAAGTAGAAGCACATTTATAAAAAGTCAACTGCATAGTGTAATATTTCACAAAATTTTCTTATTTTGTCCCAGCTTTTCTAGAAAGTCAGCCAAATAGTGATAGATTTCACTAGCAAATTTCTATTTTGAAAATTTCTAAAAAGTCAACGAAAGATTTCACAAAATATATATAAAAAGTAGAAATATCTTGCAAATTTATAAAACGTGAACGGAATAGTGAAATATTTCACAAAATCTTATAATTTGTCAACAATTTTTTCTAGAATGTCAACCAAATAGTGAAATATTTCACAAAATCTTGCAATTTACTGAAGTCAACTTATTTCATTTCTTTTATAAAGTCACCCAAATAGTGAAATATTTCACAAAATCTTGCAATTTACTGAACAGTCTAGAAACAGTATTACATTAAGTTACAAATTTAAAAAAATGCAAAGATTTCTCAAAACCTCTATAAAAAGTAGAAATATCTTGCAAATTTGTAAAAAGTCAACTGAATAGTCACAAAAGTAGAAATATCTTGAAAATGTCTAAAAAGTCAACTGAATGGTCATTTATTTCACAAAAGTAGAAATATCTTGAAAATGTTCTAGATCTAGAAACAATATTACAATCAGTTTCCAGTTTAACAAAAAATTCAAAGATTTCACAAAATCCATATAAAAAGTATAAATATCTTCCAAATTTATAAAAAGTCAAATGCATAATGAAATATTTTACAAAATCTTCTAATTGTCAACGATTTTTTCTAGAAAATCAACCAAATAATGAAATATTTCACAAAGCCTTGCAATTTACTGAAGTCAACTTATTTCATTTCTTTTATAAAGTCACCCAAATAGTGAAATATTTCACAAAATCTTGCAATTTACTGAACAGTCTAGAAACAGTATTACATTAAGTTCCAAATTTAAAAAAATGCAAAGATTTCTCAAAATCTCTATAAAAAGTAGAAATATCTTGCAATTTTGTAAAAAGTCAACTGAATAAAGAAATCTTGTAATTTACTGACCAGTTGAGTTTTAGGCCATTTTTCTACAAAGTCAACCAAATAGTGAAATATTTCAAAAAATCGTGCAATTTACTGAAGTCAACTAAATAGAGACTTATTTCATTTATTTTATAAAGTCACCCAAATAGTGAAATATTTCACAAAATCTTGCAATTTACTGAACAGTCTTAAATTCAGTTACAAATTAAAAAAAAAAATGAAAAGATTTATCAAAATCTCTACATAAAGTAGAAATATCTTGTAAATTTCTAAAAGGTAGAAATATCTTGAAAATGTTCTAGAAACAATATTACAATCAATACAACCAGTTTAACAAAAAAGTCAACTGCATAGTGAATAATGAAATCTTGTAATTTACTGACCAGTTGAGTTTTAGGCCATTTTTCTAAAAAGTCAAATGAATAGTGAAATATTTCACAAAATCTTCTAATTTCTCAACTATTTTTCTACAAAGTCAACCTGAAGTCAACTATATAGAGACTTATTTCATTTTATTTATAAAGTCACCCAAATATTGAAATATTTCACAAAAACTTGCAATTTACTGACCAGTCTTAAATTCAGTTACAAATTTAAAAAAGAATGAAAAGATTTATCAAAATCTCTATATAAAGTAGAAATATCTTGTAAATTTCTAAAAGGTAGAAATATCTTGAAAATGTTCTAGAAACAATATTACAATCAATACAACCAGTTTAACAAAAAATTCAAAGATTTCACAAAATCTATATCAAAAGTAGAAATATCCTGCAAATTTATAAAAAGTCAACTGCATAGTGAAATATTTCACAAAATTTTGCAAATTTACTGAAGTTAACTAAATACAAAATTTTTTCATTTATTTTATAAAGTCGCCCCATGGTGAAATATTTCACAAAATCTTGCAATTTACTGAACAGTCTAGAAACAGTCTTGCATTCAGTTACAAATTTAAAAAAATGCAAAGATTTCTCAAAATCTCTATAAAAAGTAGACATATCTTGCAAATTTCTAAAAAGTCAACTGAATAATGAAATCTTGTAATGTACTAGTAGAAATATCTTGAAAATGTCTAGAAAGTTAACTGAATAATGAAATCTTGTATTGTAATTTACTGAACAGTTGAGTTTTAGGACATTTTTCTAAAAAGTCAACTGAATGGTGAAATATTTCACAAAATCTTCTTATGTTGTCCTAGTTTTTCTAGAAAGTCAGCCAAATAGTGATAGATTCACTAGCAAATTTCTATTTTGCTAATTTCTAAAAAGTCAACGAAAGATTTCACAAAATATATATAAAAAGTAGAAATATCTTGCAAATTTATAAAACGTGAACTGAATAGTGAAATATTTTACAAAATCTTCTAATTTATCAACGATTTTTTTCTAGCATGTCACCCAAATAGTGAAATATTTCACAAAATCTTGCAATTTACTGAACAGTCTAGAAACAGTATTACATTAAGTTACAAATTTAAAAAAATGCAAAGATTTCTCAATATCTCTATAAAAAGTAGAAATATCTTGCAAATTTGTAAAAAGTCAGCTGAATAATGAAATCTTGTAATTTACTGACCAGTTGAGTTTTAGGCCATTTTTCTAAAAAGTCAACTGAATAGTGAAATATTTCACAAAATCTTCTAATTTCTCAACTATTTTTCTACAAAGTCAACCAAATAGTGAAATATTTCATGAAATCGTGCAATTTACTGAAGTCAACTAAATAGAGACTTATTTCATTTATTTTATAAAGTCACCCAAATAGTGAAATATTTCACAAAATCTTGCAATTTACTGAACAGTCTTAAATTCAGTTACAAATTTAAAAAAAATTAAAAGATTTCTCAAAATCTCTATATAAAGTAGAAATATCTTGTAAATTTCTAAAAAGTAGAAATATCTTGAAAATGTTCTAGAAACAATATTACAATCAATACAACCAGTTTAACAAAAAATTCAAAGATTTCCCAAAATCTATATAAAAAGTAGAAATATCTTGCAAATTTATAAAAAGTCAACTGCATAGTGAAATATTTCACAAAATTTTCTTATTTTGTCCTAGTTTTTCTAGAAAGTCAGCCAAATAGTGATAGATTTCACTAGCAAATTTCTATTTTGCAAATTTCTAAAAAGTCAACGAAAGATTTCACAAAATATATATATATAAAAAGTAGGAATATCTTGCAAATTTATAAAACGTGAACGGAATAGTGAAATATTTCACAAAATCTTCTAATTTGTCAACAATGTTTTCTAGAATGTCAACCAAATAGTGAAATATTTCACAAAATCTTGCAATTTACTGAAGTCAACTTATTTCATTTCTTTTATAAAGTCACCCAAATAGTGAAATATTTCCCAAAATCTTGCAATTTACTGAACACTCTAGAAACAGTATCACATTAAGTTACAAATTTAAAAAAAATGCAAAGATTTCTCAAAATCTCTATAAAAAGTAGATATATCTTGCAAATTTGTAAAAAGTCAACTGAATAGTCACAAAAGTAGAAATATCTTGAAAATGTCTAAAAAGTCAACTGAATGGTCATTTATTTCACAAAAGTAGAAATATCTTGAAAAAGTTTTAGAAACAATATTACAATCAGTTTCCAGTTTAACAAAAAATTCAAAGATTTCACAAAATCCATATAAAAAGAAGAAATATCTTGCAAATTTATAAAAAGTCAACTGCATAGTGAAATATTTTACAAAATCTTCTAATTGTCAACGATTTTTTCTAGAAAGTCAACCAAATAGTGAAATATTTCACAAAGCCTTGCAATTTACTGAAGTCAACTTATTTCATTTCTTTTATAAAGTCACCCAAATAGTGAAATATTTCACAAAATCTTGCAATTTACTGAACAGTCTAGAAACAGTATTACATTAAGTTACAAATTTAAAAAAATGCAGATTTCTCAAAATCTCTATAAAAAGTAGAAATATCTTGCAATTTTGTAAAAAGTCAACTGAATAATGAAATCTTGTAATTTACTGACCAGTTGAGTTTTAGGCCATTTTTCTACAAAGTCAACCAAATAGTGAAATATTTCATAAAATCGTGCAATTTACTGAAGTCAACTAAATAGAGACTTATTTCATTTATTTTATACAGTCACCCAAATAGTGAAATATTTCACAAAATCTTGCAATTTACTGAACAGTCTTAAATTCAGTTACAAATTAAAAAAAAAAAATGAAAAGATTTATCAAAATCTCTACATAAAGTAGAAATATCTTGTAAATTTCTAAAAGGTAGAAATATCTTGAAAATGTTCTAGAAACAATATTACAATCAATACAACCAGTTTAACAAAAAAGTCTACTGCATAGTGAATAATGAAATCTTGTAATTTACTGACCATTTGAGTTTTAGGCCATTTTTCTAAAAAGTCAACTGAATAGTGAAATATTTCACAAAATCTTCTAATTTCTCAACTATTTTTCTACAAAGTCAACCAAATAGTGAAATAATTTATAAAATCGTGCAATTTACTGAAGTCAACTATATAGAGACTTATTTCATTTTATTTATAAAGTCACCCAAATAGTGAAATATTTCACAAAAACTTGCAATTTACTGACCAGTCTTAAATTCAGTTACAAATTTAAAAAAAAAAAATGAAAAGATTTATCAAAATCTCTATATAAAGTAGAAATATCTTGTAAATTTCTAAAAGGTAGAAATATCTTGAAAATGTTCTAGAAACAATATTACAATCAATACAACCAGTTTAACAAAAAATTCAAAGATTTCACAAAATCTATATCAAAAGTAGAAATATCCTGCAAATTTATAAAAAGTCAACTGCATAGTGAAATATTTCACAAAATTTTGCAATTTACTGAAGTCAACTAAAAATAAACTTTTTTCATTTATTTTATAAAGTCTCCCAAAAATGAAATATTTCACAAAATCTTGCAATTTACTGAACAGTCTAGAAACAGTCTTGCATTCAGTTACAAATTTAAAAAAATGCAAAGATTTCTCAAAATCTCTATAAAAAGTAGACATATCTTGCAAATTTCTAAAAAGTCAACTCAATAATGAAATCTTGTAATGTACTATGAGAAATATCTTTAAAATGTCTAGAAAGTTAACTGAATAATGAAATCTTGTATTGTAATTTACTGAACAGTTGAGTTTTAGGACATTTTTCTAAAAAGTCAACTGAATGGTGAAATATTTCACAAAATCTTCTTATTTTGTCCTAGTTTTTCTAGAAAGTCAGCCAAATAGTGATAGATTCACTAGCAAATTTCTATTTTGCTAATTTCTAAAAAGTCAACGAAAGATTTCACAAAATATATATATAAAAAGTAGAAATATCCTGCAAATTTATAAAACATGAACTGAATAGTGAAATATTTTACAAAATCTTCTAATTTATCAACGATTTTTTCTAGCATGTCACCCAAATAGTGAATGAAATATTTCACAAAATCTTGCAATTTACTGAACAGTCTAGAAACAGTATTACATTAAGTTACAAATTTAAAAAAATGCAAAGATTTCTCAAAATCTCTATAAAAAGTAGAAATATCTTGCAATTTTGTAAAAAGTCAACTGAATAATGAAATATTTCACAAAATCTTCTAATTTCTCAACTATTTTTCTACAAAGTCAACCAAATAGTGAAATATTTCATGAAATCGTGCAATTTACTGAAGTCAACTAAATAGAGACTTATTTCATTTATTTTATAAAGTCACCCAAATAGTGAAATATTTCACAAAATCTTGCAATTTACTGAACAGTCTTAAATTCAGTTACAAATTTAAAAAAAAATTAAAAGATTTCTCAAAATCTCTATATAAAGTAGAAATATCTTGTAAATTTCTAACAAGTAGAAATATCTTGAAAATGTTCTAGAAACAATATTACAATCAATACAACCAGTTTAACAAAAAATTCAAAGATTTCCCAAAATCTATATCAAAAGTAGAAATATCTTGCAAATTTATAAAAAGTCAACTGCATAGTGAAATATTTCACAAAATTTTCTTATTTTGTCCTAGTTTTTCTAGAAAGTCAGCCAAATAGTGATAGATTTCACTAGCAAATTTCTATTTTGCAAATTTCTAAAAAGTCAACGAAAGATTTCACAAAATATATATAAAAAGTAGGAATATCTTGCAAATTTATAAATCGTGAACGGAATAGTGAAATACTTCACAAAATCTTCTAATTTGTCAACAATTTTTTCTAGAATGTCAACCAAATAGTGAAATATTTCACAAAATCTTGCAATTTACTGAAGACAACTTATTTCATTTCTTTTATAAAGTCACCCAAATAGTGAAATATTTCCCAAAATCTTGCAATTTACTGAACAGTCTAGAAACAGTATTACATTAAGTTACAAATTTAAAAAAATGCAAAGATTTCTCAAAATCTCTATAAAAAGTAGAAATATCTTGCAAATTTGCAAAAAGTAAACTGAATGGTCATATATTTCACAAAAGTAGAAATATCTTGAAAATGTCAACTGAATAATGAAATCTTGTAATTTACTAGTAGAAATATCTTGAAAATTTCTAGAAAGTCAACTAAATAATGAAATCTTGTATTGTAATTTACTGAACAGTTGAGTTTTAGGACATTTTTCTAAAAAGTCAACTGAATAGTGAAATATTTCACAAAATCTTCTTATTTTGCCCTAGTTTTTCTAGAAAGTCAGCCAAATAGTGATAGATTTCACTAGCAAATTTCTATTTTGCTAATTTCTAAAAAGTCAACGAAAGATTTCACAAAGTATATATAAAAAGTAGAAATATCTTGCATATTTATAAAACGTGAACTGAATAGTGAAATATTTTACAAAATCTTCTAATTTATCAACGATTTTTTCTAGCATGTCAACCAAATAGTGAAATATTTCACAAAGCCTTGCAATTTACTGAAGTCAACTTATTTCATTTCTTTTATAAAGTCACCCAAATAGTGAAATATTTCACAAAATCTTGCAATTTACTGAACAGTCTAGATACAGTATTACATTAAGTTACAAATTTAAAAAAATGCAAAGATTTCTCAAAATCTCTATAAAAAGTAGAAATATCTTGCAAATTTGTAAAAAGTCAACTGAATAGTCACAAAAGTAGAAATATCTTGAAAATGTCTAAAAAGTCAACTGAATGGTCATTTA
This sequence comes from Lucilia sericata, assembly GCF_015586225.1. Lineage (NCBI taxonomy): Eukaryota > Metazoa > Arthropoda > Insecta > Diptera > Calliphoridae > Lucilia > Lucilia sericata. The sequence continues at coordinate 159,418 of NW_023995034.1, forward strand.
TTTCACAAAAGTAGAAATATCTTGAAAATGTTCTAGATCTAGAAACAATATTACAATCAGTTTCCAGTTTAACAAAAAATTCAAAGATTTCACAAAATCCATATAAAAGTAGAAATATCTTGCAAATTTATAAAAAGTCAACTGCATAGTGAAATATTTTACAAAATCTTCTAATTGTCAACGATTTTTTCTAGAAAGTCAACCAAATAGTGAAATATTTCACAAAGCCTTGCAATTTACTGAAGTCAACTTATTTCATTTCTTTTATAAAGTCACCCAAATAGTGAAATATTTCACAAAATCTTGCAATTTACTGAACAGTCTAGAAACAGTATTACATTAAGTTACAAATTTAAAAATATGCAAAGATTTCTCAAAATCTCTATAAAAAGTAGAAATATCTTGCAAATTTGTAAAAGGTCAACTGAATAATGAAATCTTGTAAGTTACTGACCAGTTGAGTTTTAGGCCATTTTTCTAAAAAGTCAACTGAATAGTGAAATATTTCACAAAATCTTCTTATTTCTCAACTATTTTTCTACAAAGTCAACCAAATAGTGAAATATTTCATGAAATCGTGCAATTTACTGAAGTCAACTAAATAGAGACTTATTTCATATATTTTATAAAGTCACCCAAATATTGAAATATTTACAAAATCTTGCAATTTACTGAACAGTCTTAAATTCAGTTACAAATTTAAAAAAAATTAAAAGATTTCTCAAAATCTCTATATAAAGTAGAAATATCTTGTAAATTTCTAAAAAGTAGAAATATCTTGAAAATGTTCTAGAAACAATATTACAATCAATACAACCAGTTTAACCAAAAATTTAAAGATTTCACAAAATCTATATCAAAAGTAGAAATATCTTGCAAATTTATAAAAAGTCAACTGCATAGTGAAATATTTCACAAAATTTTCTTATTTTGTCCTAGTTTTTCTAGAAAGTCAGCCAAATAGTGATAGATTTCACTAGCAAATTTCTATTTTGCAAATTTCTAAAAAGTCAACGAAAGATTTCACAAAATATATATAAAAAGTAGGAATATCATGCAAATTTATAAAACGTGAACGGAATATTGAAATATTTCACAAAATCTTGCAATTTACTTAAGTCAACTTATTTCATTTCTTTTATAAAGTCACCCAAATAGTGAAATATTTCACAAAATCTTGCAATTTTACTGAACAGTCTAGAAACACTATTACATTAAGTTACAAATTTAAAAAAATGCAAAGATTTCTCAAAATCTCTATAAAAAGTAGAAATACCTTGCAAATTTGTAAAAAGTCAACTGAATAGTCATATATTTCACAAAAGTAGAAATATCTTGAAAATGTTCTAGAAACAATATTACAATCAATACAACCAGTTTAAAAAAAAATCAAAGATTTCACAAAATCTATATCAAAAGTAGAAATATCTTGCAAATTTGTAAAAAGTCAACTGAATAGTCACAAAAGTAGAAATATCTTGAAAATGTCAACTGAATAATGAAATCTTGTAATTTACTAGTAGAAATATCTTGAAAATGTCTAGAAAGTCAACTGAATAAAGAAATCTTGTATTGTAATTTACTGAACAGTTGAGTTTTAGGACATTTTTCTAAAAAGTCAATTGAATAGTGAAATATTCCACAAAATCTTCTTATTTTTCTAGAAAGTCAGCCAAATAGTGATAGATTTCACTAGCAAATTTCTATTTTGCTAATTTCTAAAAAGTCAACGAAAGATTTCACAAAACATATATAAAAAGTAGAAATATCTTGCAAATTTATAGCATGTCACCCAAATAGTGAAATATTTCCCAAAATCTTGCAATTTACTGAACAGTCTAGAAACAGTATTACAAATTTAAAAAAATCCAAAGATTTCTCAAAATCTCTATAAAAAGTAGAAATATCTTGCAAATTTGTAAAAAGTCAACTGAATAGTCACAAAAGTAGAAATATCTTGAAAATGTCTAAAAAGTCAACTGAATGGTCATTTATTTCACAAAAGTAGAAATATCTTGAAAAAGTTCTAGAAACAATATTACAATCAGTTTCCAGTTTAACAAAAAATTCAAAGATTTCACAAAATGCATATAAAAAGTAGAAATATCTTGCAAATTTATAAAAAGTCAACTGCATAGTGAAATATTTTACAAAATCTTCTAATTGTCAACGATTTTTTCTAGAAAGTCAACCAAATAGTGAAATATTTCACAAAGCCTTGCAATTTACTGAAGTCAACTTATTTCATTTCTTTATAAAGTCACCCAAATAGTGAAATATTTCACAAAATCTTGCAATTTACTGAACAGTCTAGAAACAGTATTACATTAAGTTACAAATTTAAAAAAATGCAAAGATTTCTCAAAATCTCTATAAAAAGTAGAAATATCTTGCAAATTTGTAAAAAGTCAACTGAATAGTCACAAAAGTAGAAATATCTTGAAAATGTCTAAAAAGTCAACTGAATGGTCATTTATTTCACAAAAGTAGAAATATCTTGAAAAAGTTCTAGAAACAATATTACAATCAGTTTCCAGTTTAACAAAAAATTCAAAGATTTCACAAAATCCATATAAAAAGTAGAAATATCTTGCAAATTTATAAAAAGTCAACTGAATAGTCATTTACTTCACAAAAGTAGAAATATCTTGAAAATGTCTAAAAAGTCAACTGAATAATGAAATCTTCTAATTTACTGACCAGCTGAGTTTTAGGACATTTTTCTAAAAACTCAACTGAATAGTGCAATATGTCACAAAAACTTCTAATTTTTCAACTATTTTTTCTACAAAGTCAACCAAATAGTGAAATATTTCACAAAATCTTGCAATTTACTGAACAGTCTAGAAACAGTATTACATTAAGTTACAAATTTAAAAAAATTCAAAGATTTATCAAAATCTCTATAAAAAGTAGAAATATCTTGCAAATTTGTAAAAAGTCAACTGAATAGTCATTTACTTCACAAAAGTAGAAATATCTTGAAAATGTCTAAAAAGTCAACTGAATAATGAAATCTTCTAATTTACTGACCAGCTGAGTTTTAGGACATTTTTCTAAAAACTCAACTGAATAGTGCAATATGTCACAAAAACTTCTAATTTTTCAACTATTTTTTCTACAAAGTCAACCAAATAGTGAAATATTTCACAAAATCTTGCAATTTACTGAACAGTCTTAAATTCAGTTACAAATTTAAAAAAAATGAAAAGATTTCTCAAAATCTCTATATAAAGTAGAAATATCTTGTAAATTTCTATCTTGAAAATGTTCTAGAAACAATATTACAATCAATACAAGCATTTTAACAAAAAATTCAAAGATTTCACAAAATCTATATCAAAAGTAGAAATATCTTGCAAATTTATAAAAAGTCAACTGCATATTGAAATATTTCACAAAATTTTCTTATTTTGTCCTAGTTTTTCTAGAAAGTCAGCCAAATAGTGATAGATTTCACTAGCAAATTTCTAAAAAGTCAACGAAAGATTTCACAAAATATATATAAAAAGTAGAAATATCTTGCAAATTTATAAAACGTCAACTGAATAGTGAAATATTTCACAAAATCTTCTAATTTGTCAACAATTTTTTCTAGAATGTCAACCAAATAGTGAAATATTTCACAAAATCTTGCAATTTACTGAAGTCAACTTATTTCATTTCTTTTATAAAGTCACCCAAATAGTGAAATATTTCACAAAATCTTGCAATTTACTGAACAGTCTAGAAACAGTATTACATTAAGTTACAAATTAAAAAAAATGCAAAGATTTCTCAAAATCTGTATAAAAAGTAGAAATATCTTGCAATTTTGTAAAAAGTCAACTGAATAATGAAATCTCGTAATTACTGACCAGTTGAGTTTTAGGCCATTTTTCTACAAAGTCAACCAAATAGTGAAATATTTCATAAAATCGTGCAATTTACTGAAGTCAACTAAATAGAGACTTATTTCATTTATTTTATAAAGTCACCCAAATAGTGAAATATTTCACAAAATCTTGCAATTTACTGAACAGTCTTAAATTCAGTTACAAATTTAAAAAAAAAATGAAAAGATTTATCAAAATCTCTATATAAAGTAGAAATATCTTGTAAATTTCTAAAAAGTAGAAATATCTTGAAAATGTTCTAGAAACAATATTACAATCAATACAACCAGTGCCTCGTTTCTGTAACTCTCGCATCGAGAAGTTTCTCGCATGAAACAGTGAAATTGAAGAAAAAACAATGTGAATTGAAACAAAATATAATTTCTCACATGCAAGTGTTTCTGTAAGAAAATTTTGTGAGAACTATCTGTCATTTATGTTTTTTTAAGTAAGTTATTGGAAATTTGTGAGTAAAAGTGTTTCTGTAAGAAAATTTTGTGAGAAGTTTCTCACATGAACTGTCAAAAAAACTCACATTTTAAAACGGTGCGGAAAGTAATATTTTAATTAAAAAAAATTAATTTAAACATGAATTCTATGAAATAATGAAAAAGTAATGTTATATTTATAATTAATTAAGATTAAAATAAATATTGTTCACTAATTTTTAGAAAATACAAGGAATTTCGTATGTACAGAAGCAAATGCTAAAAAAGTACGTGGGCGTAAACTTAGAATTTGGCAAGGGCGAATTTAGTGGGATAATTTTTCAAACAATTTTCATTTAATTTCTATATTTTTTGTTATTTTGTTATTTATTCTTCGTTTATAAATTTGTTCGTTTTCTTCTTTTCATTTTTATATTTTTGACAGCTGTTTTATTGGAAATTTCCAATAAAAACGTAATTCGTGTAGCCTATTCTCACTTTAAGTTACAGAAACACTTTTTACTCACAAATCGAGAAACGATGGAATTTTTTGTTTCACACTTCTCGATGTGAGAACTTCTCACTAAAAGTTACAGAAACGGGGTACAGTTTAACAAAAAATTCAAAGATTTCACAAAATCTATATAAAATGTAGAAATATCTTGCAAATTTATAAAAAGTCAACTGCATAGTGAAATATTTCACAAATCTTTCTTATTTTGTCCTAGTTTTTCTAGTCAGCCAAATAGTGATAGATTTCACTAGCAAATTTCTATTTTGCAAATTTCTAAAAAGCCAACGAAAGATTTCACAAAATATATCTTGCAAATTTATAAAACGTGAACTGAATAGTGAAATATTTCACAAAATCTTCTAATTTGTCAACAATTTTTCTAGAATGTCAACCAAATAGTGAAATATTTCACAAAATCTTGCAATTTACTGAAGTCAACTTATTTCATTTCTTTTATAAAGTCACCCAAATAGTGAAATATTTCCCAAAATCTTGCAATTTACTGAACAGTCTAGAAACAGTATTACATTAAATTTAAAAAAATGCAAAGATTTCTCAAAATCTCTATAAAAAGTAGAAATATTTTGCAAATTTGCAAAAAGTCAACTGAATAGTCATATATTTCACAAAAGGAGAAATATCTTGAAAATGTCAACTGAATTATGAAATCTTGTAATTTACTAGTAGAAATATCTTGAAAATGTCTAGAAAGTCAACTGAATAATGAAATCTTGTATTGTAATTTACTGAACAGTTGAGTTTTAGGACATTTTTCTAAAAAGTCAACTGAATAGTGAAATATTTCACAAAATCTTCTTATTTTGCCCTAGTTTTCTAGAAAGTCAGCCAAATAGTGATAGATATCACTAGCAAATTTCTAATTTGCTAATTTCTAAAAAGTCAACGAAAGATTTCACAAAGTATATATAAAAAGTAGAAATATCTTGCATATTTATAAAACGTGAACTGAATAATGAAATATTTTACAAAATCTTCTAATTTATCAACGATTTTTTCTAGCATGTCAACCAAATAGTGAAATATTTCACAAAATCTTGCAATTTACTGAACAGTCTAGAAACAGTATTACATTAAGTTACAAATTTAAAAAAATGCAAAGATTTCTCAAAATCTCTATAAAAAGTAGAAATATCTTGAAAATGTCTAAAAAGTCAACTGAATGGTCATTTATTTCACAAAAGTAGAAATATCTTGAAAATGTCAACTGAATAATGAAATCTTGTAATTTACTAGTAGAAATATCTTGAAAATGTCTAAAAATTCAACTAAATAATGAAATCTTGTATTGTAATTTACTGAACAGTTGAGTTTTAGGACATTTTTCTAAAAAGTCAACTGAATAGTGAAATATTTCACAAAATCTTCTTATTTTGCCCTAGTTTTTCTAGAAAGTCAGCCAAATAGTGATAGATTTCACTAGCAAATTTCTATTTTGCTAATTTCTAAAAAGTCAACGAAAGATTTCACAAAGTATATATAAAAAGTAGAAATATCTTGCATATTTATAAAACGTGAACTGAATAGTGAAATATTTTACAAAATCTTCTAATTTATCAACGATTTTTTCTAGCATGTCAACCAAATAGTGAAATATTTCACAAAGCCTTGCAATTTACTGAAGTCAACTTATTTCATTTCTTTTATAAAGTCACCCAAATAGTGAAATATTTCACAAAATCTTGCAATTTACTGAACAGTCTAGATACAGTATTACATTAAGTTACAAATTTAAAAAATGCAAAGATTTCTCAAAATCTCTATAAAAAGTAGAAATATCTTGCAAATTTGTAAAAAGTCAACTGAATAGTCACAAAAGTAGAAATATCTTGAAAATGTCTAAAAAGTCAACTGAATGGTCATTTATTTCACAAAAGTAGAAATATCTTGAAAATGTTCTAGATCTAGAAACAATATTACAATCAGTTTCCAGTTTAACAAAAAATTCAAAGATTTCACAAAATCCATATAAAAAGTAGAAATATCTTGCAAATTTATAAAAAGTCAACTGCATAGTGAAATATTTTACAAAATCTTCTAATTGTCAACGATTTTTTCTAGAAAGTCAACCAAATAGTGAAATATTTCACAAAGCCTTGCAATTTACTGAAGTCAACTTATTTCATTTCTTTTATAAAGTCACCCAAATAGTGAAATATTTCACAAAATCTTGCAATTTACTGAACAGTCTAGAAACAGTATTACATTAAGTTACAAATTTAAAAATATGCAAAGATTTCTCAAAATCTCTATAAAAAGTAGAAATATCTTGCAAATTTGTAAAAGGTCAACTGAATAATGAAATCTTGTAAGTTACTGACCAGTTGAGTTTTAGGCCATTTTTCTAAAAAGTCAACTGAATAGTGAAATATTTCACAAAATCTTCTTATTTCTCAACTATTTTTCTACAAAGTCAACCAAATAGTGAAATATTTGATGAAATCGTGCAATTTACTGAAGTCAACTAAATAGAGACTTATTTCATATATTTTATAAAGTCACCCAAATATTGAAATATTTACAAAATCTTGCAATTTACTGAACAGTCTTAAATTCAGTTACAAATTTAAAAAAAATTAAAAGATTTCTCAAAATCTCTATATAAAGTAGAAATATCTTGTAAATTTCTAAAAAGTAGAAATATCTTGAAAATGTTCTAGAAACAATATTACAATCAATACAACCAGTTTAACCAAAAATTTAAAGATTTCACAAAATCTATATCAAAAGTAGAAATATCTTGCAAATTTATAAAAAGTCAACTGCATAGTGAAATATTTCACAAAATTTTCTTATTTGTCCTAGTTTTTCTAGAAAGTCAGCCAAATAGTGATAGATTTCACTAGCAAATTTCTATTTTGCAAATTTCTAAAAAGTCAACGAAAGATTTCACAAAATATATATAAAAAGTAGGAATATCATGCAAATTTATAAAACGTGAACGGAATAGTGAAATATTTCACAAAATCTTGCAATTTACTTAAGTCACTTATTTCATTTCTTTTATAAAGTCACCCAAATAGTGAAATATTTCACAAAATCTTGCAATTTTACTGAACAGTCTAGAAACACTATTACATTAAGTTACAAATTTAAAAAAATGCAAAGATTCTCAAAATCTCTATAAAAAGTAGAAATACCTTGCAAATTTGTAAAAAGTCAACTGAATAGTCATATATTTCACAAAAGTAGAAATATCTTGAAAATGTTCTAGAAACAATATTACAATCAATACAACCAGTTTAAAAAAAATCAAGATTTCACAAAATCTATATCAAAAGTAGAAATATCTTGCAAATTTTTAAAAGACAACTGAATAGTCACAAAAGTAGAAATATCTTGAAAATGTCAACTGAATAATGAAATCTTGTAATTTACTAGTAGAAATATCTTGAAAATGTCTAGAAAGTCAACTGAATAAAGAAATCTTGTATTGTAATTTACTGAACAGTTGAGTTTAGGACATTTTTCTAAAAAGTCAATTGAATAGTGAAATATTCCACAAAATCTTCTATTTTTCTAGAAAGTCAGCCAAATAGTGATAGATTTCACTAGCAAATTTCTATTTTGCTAATTTCTAAAAAGTCAACGAAAGATTTCACAAAACATATATAAAAAGTAGAAATATCTTGCAAATTTATAGCATGTCACCCAAATAGTGAAATATTTCCCAAAATCTTGCAATTTACTGAACAGTCTAGAAACAGTATTACAAATTTAAAAAAATCCAAAGATTTCTCAAATCTCTATAAAAAGTAGAAATATCTTGCAAATTTGTAAAAAGTCAACTGAATAGTCACAAAAGTAGAAATATCTTGAAAATGTCTAAAAAGTCACTGAATGGTCATTTATTTCACAAAAGTAGAAATATCTTGAAAAGTTCTAGAAACAATATTACAATCAGTTTCCAGTTTAACAAAAAATTCAAAGATTTCACAAAATGCATATAAAAGTAGAAATATCTTGCAAATTTATAAAAGTCAACTGCATAGTGAAATATTTTACAAAATCTTCTAATTGTCAACGATTTTTTCTAGAAAGTCAACCAAATAGTGAAATATTTCACAAAGCCTTGCAATTTCTGAAGTCAACTTATTTCATTTCTTTATAAAGTCACCCAAATAGTGAAATATTTCACAAAATCTTGCAATTTACTGAACAGTCTAGAAACAGTATTACATTAAGTTACAAATTTAAAAAATGCAAAGATTTCTCAAAATCTCTATAAAAGTAGAAATATCTTGCAAATTTGTAAAAAGTCAACTGAATAGTCAAAAAAGTAGAAATATCTTGAAAATGTCTAAAAAGTCAACTGAATGGTCATTTATTTCACAAAAGTAGAAATATCTTGAAAAAGTTCTAGAAACAATATTACAATCAGTTTCCAGTTTAACAAAAAATTCAAAGATTTCACAAAATCCATATAAAAAGTAGAAATATCTTGCAAATTTATAAAAGTCAACTGCATAGTGAAATATTTTACAAAATCTTCTAATTGTCAACGATTTTTTCTAGAAAGTCAACCAAATAGTGAAATATTTCACAAAGCCTTGCAATTTACTGAAGTCAACTTATTTCATTTCTTTTATAAAGTCACCCAAATAGTGAAATATTTCACAAAATCTTGCAATTTACTGAACAGTCTAGATACAGTATTACATTAAGTTACAAATTTAAAAAAATGCAAAGATTTCTCAAAATCTCTATAAAAAGTAGAAATATCTTGCAAATTTGTAAAAAGTCAACTGAATAGTCATTTACTTCACAAAAGTAGAAATATCTTGAAAATGTCTAAAAAGTCAACTGAATAATGAAATCTTCTAATTTACTGACCAGCTGAGTTTTAGGACATTTTTCTAAAAACTCAACTGAATAGTGCAATATGTCACAAAAACTTCTAATTTTTCAACTATTTTTTCTACAAAGTCAACCAAATAGTGAAATATTTCACAAAATCTTGCAATTTACTGAACAGTCTTAAATTCAGTTACAATTTAAAAAAAAAAAATGAAAAGATTTATCAAAATCTCTATATAAAGTAGAATATCTTGTAAATTTCTAAAAGTAGAAATATCTTGAAAATGTTCTAGAAACAATATTACAATCAATACAACCAGTGCCTCGTTTCTGTAACTCTCGCATCGAGAAGTTTCGCATGAAACAGTGAAATTGAAGAAAAACAATGTGAATTGAAACAAAATATAATTTCTCACATGCAAGTGTTTCTGTAAGAAAATTTTGTGAGAACTATCTGTCATTTATGTTTTTTTAAGTAAGTTATTGGAAATTTGTGAGTAAAAGTGTTTCTGTAAGAAAATTTTGTGAGAAGTTTCTCACATGAACTGTCAAAAAAACTCACATTTAAAACGGTGCGGAAAGTAATATTTTAATTAAAAAAAATTAATTTAAACATGAATTCTATGAAATAATGAAAAAGTAATGTTATATTTATAATTAATTAGATTAAAATAAATATTGTTCACTAATTTTTAGAAAATCAAGGAATTTCGTATGTACAGAAGCAAATGCTAAAAAGTACGTGGGCGTAAACTTAGAATTTGGCAAGGGAATTTAGTGGGATAATTTTTCAAACAATTTTCATTTAATTTCTATATTTTTGTTATTTTGTTATTTATTCTTCGTTTATAAATTTGTTCGTTTTCTTCTTTTCATTTTTATATTTTTGACAGCTGTTTTATTGGAAATTTCCAATAAAAACGTAATTCGTGTAGCCTATT